>NW_005238838.1:0-242 GCF_000412655.1 Myotis brandtii
CACATTGTAATCATCATCTTAAGGGAAAGAAGGCCGAGGCTTTCAGCAGTTCAAATCTTTTTGCCCGAATAGTATTTATTCAAGGGGTCGAGCCTGTCAGATGGCAAAGAGATGTTCTTACTCTGAAAAAGTGAAGAGCAACGAGAGCTTTCGAGCACAAACAAGTGAGGAGAAGAGACCCCCGGGGGCTGGAAAAGGAGGCCCGCCCCGTCTCTTATTTGCCTGAAAGACGCAAATGCAGT
>NW_005238839.1:0-242 GCF_000412655.1 Myotis brandtii
TTACCAAGGAGGAAAAGCCAAGTGATAGCGTTTCTGAAAGTTATATTCTCTGGGAAAAAGTGCCAAGATTCTAGACCAGCAGGGGTCAAATGGGTCAGAGCGCTCCCTTCTGTCAGAATCCTTCCTTTCAGGCCTCAGGGTGGAGGGGTCTGCCCTGGGCTGGTCCCTGGCTGGCCTGTGAAGGGTCAGAAGCCTCCTCCCAGGCTCCCTGGCCAGCCTCCCCTCACTCTGAGTCATTCCAT
>NW_005238840.1:0-242 GCF_000412655.1 Myotis brandtii
AGAGAAAGGGAGAAACATGGATATGAGAGAAAAACATCGATCAGTTGCCTCTTGTATGCAGCCCAACCAGGGATTGAACTCAAAACCTGGGTATGTACCCTGACCATGAATCAAATCCTCCACCTTTTGGAGTATGGGATGATGCCCCAGCCCACTGAGCCACACAGGCCAGAACAAAGAAGGTTGGAATTTAGAACTCGGAACAGGAAGTCAGAACTGGAAATCTAGAGTTGAAAGTCAAC
>NW_005238841.1:0-242 GCF_000412655.1 Myotis brandtii
GTTGGCAAATGGGAGGCTTTCGAGGCGGGAGGAAGGGCTAGAGAGAACACGGAGACCGAGTTCTCGTCCTAACTAGACCCGAAGCCGGCCGCCCAGGGACAGGGCTGCTCTGCACGTAGCTTGCCGAGCCTTAAAATGAGAGATCCACCTGAGTGTTGCTAAAAGGTCTGAGCCGACAGCTGTCTGAGCCTGTGCCGCCAGAACGCGCGCTGACCACGTGGTCCCAGTGCCCCTGGGACACA
>NW_005238842.1:0-242 GCF_000412655.1 Myotis brandtii
CAGTCGCACCCGGCCAAGACAAAAGGTTCGGTGTCGCCCAGACAATCCAGAACACGACTCCGCGGCATGTTCTGTGATTGCCATTCTGTTCTGGAATTGGGCCGTTCACTTGAATCCTGGGTGCCCTGAATTGGACTGGAAACAAGCAACCAGACAACTACGTGGCTTTAGATGAATAGAAGCCATGGGGTCATCTCTGCAGCCCGTCCACACAGGGCACGTCTGAGTGGCTCTGGCCTCCT
>NW_005238843.1:0-242 GCF_000412655.1 Myotis brandtii
TCCCAAATATTCTTCTGGACAAGGCAGGCTACCCTGAACTGGAGGCGGCAATTGATAGACAGGTAATACATTTCACAGGGCATCAAGTACCCAGTCTGTCTCACCTGGATTTCAGGGAATCAGGTAGAGCTAGTGCGGCCCAAATCTGTGGGTTCCAAGAACAACACCCGGGGCTGTGACTGCTGTTTTTGTGAGTGTATGTGATCAGAGTATATTTTAATATTTATTGCCAATGACTATAG
>NW_005238844.1:0-242 GCF_000412655.1 Myotis brandtii
ATAAGAAGGGATGGGGCCAAAATTTGAATTCAGGTCTATTGAGTACAAATCTATGCTTTTTCTATTTCACCGCTGAATTATATAAACCAACAATTGCATTGATATGCCTCTGGTTGAGGCAGTACCTACCAATGGATCTCTGTAGAACTTTTAAAAGTGAGTTACATAAAAATCTATTATCAAATCACTTTGATAAACATCAGGTTAAATAGTTGTTTTTAATTGTAGGACTTTTAAGACCC
>NW_005238845.1:0-242 GCF_000412655.1 Myotis brandtii
GGCGGTGGGCTGGGGAGGTGCAGGGGCTGGTGGGAGGGGCCACCAGCACAGACACAGTTTCCAAAAAACCCAGACAAGCCCCGGCCCGGTGGCTCCGCTGGTTGGAGCGTCGTCTTCTACACCAAAAAGGTTGCGGGTTCGATTCCCGGTCAGTTCACATACCGAGGTTGGGAGTTCAATCCCTGTAGGTTCAGTCCCTGGTCTGATGGATGTTTCTCTCTCTCTCTCTCTCTCAAATCAAT
>NW_005238846.1:0-242 GCF_000412655.1 Myotis brandtii
TCTGCATGTACTGTGCCGGGTTGAGCTTGGCCTCCTCGCCTCCCCGAGAGCATCTGACCAGGCCTCGTCCCCATCCCTCCCGGCACCAGCCAGGGGCTGGATGTTGTCCGCTCACTCAGGACCAGAGCTCAGGCAGGGGCAGGGCCCCGGCGCCCCCCAGTCATTACCCGGCCTGCCCTCCCGGAACATTCCGTGTGGGGAGTTGCGTCACTGTTGACCTGCTAACAGTGTAACTCACGCTC
>NW_005238847.1:0-242 GCF_000412655.1 Myotis brandtii
GATTTGAAACCCATTGCATAAGCAAATAGTCGAGTGAAACTGAAGTTCTCAGGGTCTTTGTGTTGTGAGTGGAGCTGTGTCAATATGCCTGATTTATGATAAGGCCAGGTCTGTTGGGTTAGATAGTAGATGGAAGTGGTCCTGGCAGAACTAGGGACTACAGCCTAAACCTGTAGGATGGCTTTTATATTATCGTGGAAATGCAGACACTGCTCTTTGACAAACTTCCATGAGTTTATATG
>NW_005238848.1:0-242 GCF_000412655.1 Myotis brandtii
TCCCGCCTTCGAAGCTGTCCGCGTCGCCTTTCCGCTCTGAGGATCCATGGCCGGCGCTCTCTGCTCCTGGAAAATAGACTCGGCTTCACGAAAGGGCAGCGGTTAGAGGAACCTGCTGTCTTGGCCAGTGACTGGAAATGAAAATTAAAACTTGAAGTCTGGCGGGAAGTCAGCGGCGCGGTCAGGGATCACGCACCGGAAATAGGACCCCACGCGGGAGGGCAGCCTGGGAGCCACGCCCC
>NW_005238849.1:0-242 GCF_000412655.1 Myotis brandtii
TAACCATCACTCCATCACAAAGATGGTGGTGCCCAGTGCCCTCAGCCCCGCCACTGAAGTGTCTAGGCCTGTCACTGCTCTGGCAGGCCGATCCAGCCTCACTGCTCTGCCACTGCCACCGACGCCGCAGTGTCCGGGCCTATGGACACGGCCGGGGCCCGCAGGGGCCAGCAGCAAGGCATGCCCCGCCCACCATGGAGGGCTGATGCAGCCTCGCCACTCTGCTGCTTCTGCCGCGGCCG
>NW_005238850.1:0-242 GCF_000412655.1 Myotis brandtii
CCCACCCCCAGGGAGGCCCCAAGCCACCTCTATAGAACCCTCGGTCCCCCAGGAGCACACTTTGAAAATCAAAATGGTCTCTCTAAAATCAATGTTCTCTAAATAGCATAGAATCAATCAACCAATAAAAATAAAATAAGAAGCATCGCTACTATAAATCAGACCCATATAGAACAGCATCCCCTTTGGAGGCCTGGGGGCCATGCTAGAGGAGGCCATGGTTAAAAGGTAGTAACCTGCCC
>NW_005238851.1:0-242 GCF_000412655.1 Myotis brandtii
CGTGAGCTTTTGAAGAGCAGGGACAATGCCTGCTCAAATTTCTACATTCAGATCCTACACACCGCCCCTTTGGACCCCACTCCTCTCCCACCAGGCGGTATCCTTCGGTCTCCAATTCCAGGGGTGGATCCTGAATGGTTTAAGCCAGAGGTGAGGAACATCTGGCCCGAGGGCCATATAAGGCCGGGGAAATCATTTGGTCTGGCCCTGACAAGGCATCGGGGGTGAGTTAATTCAATGTT
>NW_005238852.1:0-242 GCF_000412655.1 Myotis brandtii
TGAAGAAGGAGGAAGTGCTTCTGATCTGATCTCCCTGTGGGCCAGGACTCTGCCACATTTCCCAGGGGTCTCCCCAGGGCCCAGAATGTGCCCATGCTGAGTCTCCCTGCCCCAGCTACGCACCGAGGCTTGAGCCTCAGTGGGAGAGGGAGGGGCACTCCTTACTCGAAGATGTCACATTTAACAACACCATCATGGTGGTCTGATTGAACACCAACCGTGCACCTGGCAGTGTGGAGTGT
>NW_005238853.1:0-242 GCF_000412655.1 Myotis brandtii
GAGACCATGGAATTTGTCACCAGAGAATTATTGTGATGTGGGGCTGATGGCCCCTGACCCTCGGGGTGGCCCCTGACCCGAGGGCTTGGAGGCATCGTGGCTGTAAAGCCTCAGGACTCCCTGCTCAGCCAGCCATGCCCGAGACGGAGCCCCAGAGGGGGAGAGTCCAGCCACTCCGTGGGTCTGTGCTTGCCTGTGTGCATCATTACAGACAGCACGGAGCAGGCCGCGGGGCCCGTCTG
>NW_005238854.1:0-242 GCF_000412655.1 Myotis brandtii
GCTGATCAGGTGACTGAGAATAGGAAGGGAGGGAAGAGGGATGAGAATGCCTGTGTGTGATGAAAAAAATCAATTTCAGTATATTTGGGATTTATAGCTCCATCTATAGATATATCTATATGTGTATCTCATCTATAATTATGTCTGTTGAAGTTGGCTATCTATCAGAATTTTGACTAGTGCAAAGTCCTGAAGTAGTTGCTTAAATAAATAATATGATCTACATACAAAAGAATGTTTCA
>NW_005238855.1:0-242 GCF_000412655.1 Myotis brandtii
TATGGGAATTTCCTCAGAAGATACTGTATGGCTGCTCATAGCTGAACTCTCAGTTGATTTTCTAACCTGCCGCTCTTTCTGTTGCCTTTCTTTGACCCTAGAACTGTCCCTCTTGGTGCTGGCCTGTGAATATTCTTTCAAAGATGCAAACAAAGGTCTATGCTGCCCAGCTGACAGAGGCCTTCTCCCGGCAACAAAGACTCGCAGGGCCTGCAGGACAAGCCAGCGCATGCTGTTGCTAA
>NW_005238856.1:0-242 GCF_000412655.1 Myotis brandtii
GGTGCACAGAAGATTAGGACAAATTCCAGTAAAAAAACAAAAAACAAAAAAACCCCAGTCCCCTCTCTCTTCTGTTCCGAATCCGCAATTATTCCTTCTTTGCCCTCTCCAGCCTCCGCCCGTCCACAGCCCCTCCGGCAATTCAACGCCCGTTCCTGCCGGGCAGTACAATGCAGTCCCTCTCAGGAGAGAGTTCTCCAACCTCGTTTACTCCTGGGATGGAGCAGGGTCTAGAAACTAAA
>NW_005238857.1:0-242 GCF_000412655.1 Myotis brandtii
CAGCCTCTGCCTCCATCCTCTCCCCAGAGGTCTGTGCCCTCCCCTTTTCTTTCAGGGACACCAGTCGTTGGATTTGAGGCCCACCCTCTCTCCGAGGGTTCTTCCTGCTCTTTGCTTTCCTTTACAGGTCTATCAGTAAACTTCATTTATTCAGCATGATGAGAGACAACAGTTCATCCGGGAGGTCATATGGCAATACCACGTAATAGATTTCGGGGACTTTAAGGGCCATTCAAGGAATG
>NW_005238858.1:0-242 GCF_000412655.1 Myotis brandtii
CGAGTGGGAGCAGAACCCCGTGTCTACATCTCAGTGACGAACTAGAAACTCAAGTGGCACCTCTATACCTGATACCTTCCACACTGTCTAACAGGGTTTATCCATCCCATTCGCCAAATTAGAGGGTCAGCCGTGTAAAAACATGCAGGCGTGAGAAGCAACTTGCTGAAAACCTAGTTCCTACCTTGATTTTCTCTGTAACACACCAGAATCTCACAGAAACAGGAATGGACTAAACATAC
>NW_005238859.1:0-242 GCF_000412655.1 Myotis brandtii
CCACCCACCACCCACCAGGCCATCCTGCAGCCCTGCTGGGGCCGGGTGGCCCCTGGCTGCTGGACCTGCTGCTGTAAGTGTTCCACAGCCGAAGCAGAGTGTCCAAGGGGCCACGCCCCTCCAGACCCACCACAAACCACAGCCAGGTTGTGGAATGAGCTTTATTCACTGTGCACGTGGGAGCCACACCGGCCTGTGTGGCCGCGAGGAAGCGCCCTCCCTGGCCCCCACTTCCGGTTCCC
>NW_005238860.1:0-242 GCF_000412655.1 Myotis brandtii
GCACTGCGTTTCTAGTGCCTGGCCCATAGGAGGCACTCAATACATACCTGATACAGGAGCCAGGGAATGAGTCTACAAATCTCATGAGATCCCAATCAAAACTCCAAGGAAATTCAATCAAATGATTCAAAAGTCATACATACTAAAATTTAGAATATGTGTAACTTTTGAAACTAATTTTATTTGCAAGAATTGATTCAAAACAAATTGAATAAATGTTTAGAGGTACCTATACAATGATG
>NW_005238861.1:0-242 GCF_000412655.1 Myotis brandtii
TGCTCTGTGCTCCCCAGGCCCTGGCGACGTTAAACCCGGCGGGTAGGATTCCCGGGTCCTGGGGCGGGCGGGCGCCGCCGCTGAGGGCGGAGGATGTCATCTGTGGCTGGTGTCAGCAAGTGCACGGGCCGCAAGAGGCCGAGCGGGCTTCCTGGGGATTAGGGATCAGACACAGGGAGCCCTGTTCTCTCCTTCCCCCCTCTTCCCACCCCAGGAACAAGAAAAAGAAAAATCTGTTGGAA
>NW_005238862.1:0-242 GCF_000412655.1 Myotis brandtii
AATATGATAAATTTTGTTTCTTCCAGAACAATTTCCCATACTTTAAGGCTTTGTCTCATAATTTTCCTCTTCTTTGTCTTGTGCTCTACATTCTAAGACATTTTAGCTTCTTAAATCACTTGTTCAAAAATATTTCTCTTAAATTGGTTTATCAATAATTCATGTATTAAAAAAAATTTTAGTGAAATTGATTTTTAGGAGTGAAAAAAAGACAGGTTTTAGGAAATTTTAGAAATTAAGGG
>NW_005238863.1:0-242 GCF_000412655.1 Myotis brandtii
CGGTGAAACCCGAGCCTGAGGGGTCCTGCCCTGCGTTATCATAGCTGCAGGTGCTGGGAGCCTGGCCCTGAGAAAGGGAGTGTGACCCCCTTCTGGGGACTCTAACAGATGGGAGACACTTCAGAGCAATCGCTTTGTGGGACAGACCAATTTTCATGCCGTGCCACGTACCTCCCTGTGGCAGTGACGGCCATGACAAGTCCGACAGACAGACTGGGAAGAAACAGGTGTCCACTCGGGTT
>NW_005238864.1:0-242 GCF_000412655.1 Myotis brandtii
AGTTCTGCATAAATTAAGGTATCCAGCATTTAGTCTTTGTGAATACTATGAAAGACATTCTTAGGATATAAGAAGACACTTATTGATCAAGGCTTTTCCACTCTTTAAACATTTTATATAAGGCGATTTGTTTTAGGTGTGGCTTGTGAATTGATAATTATCTCACCAACTGAGTGAAGTTCTAGAAATATTTTCTTTCTCTTTCTTGTTCATGGAGTTGACAAGGCAAAGAAGGTTTCAAG
>NW_005238865.1:0-242 GCF_000412655.1 Myotis brandtii
CCTGCAGGGAAGAGGGAAGCAAGCTGCGGGCGTGGCAAGAGTTTCCCCAAAGCTCCCGGATGTCGGGGAGCCTCTCCCAGGGCTTTCAGCATTGCTCACCAGAAATGTGCACCCACAAAACACCATGGCCCAGGGCTTCAGGAGATCAATGAAGGAGCAGGCTCTTCCCCACATTCATCTGGCCCTTGACCCTGATGATAAAGTACTCAGGAAGCTTCTAGTCCACACCCTTCATCCAGGTA
>NW_005238866.1:0-242 GCF_000412655.1 Myotis brandtii
CACCATTGGCTCCCCTGGTTCTCAAGCCTTCAGACTTTGACTGAATTACCACTGGCTTTCTGGGTTCTCCAGCTTGCAGAGAGCAGATTGTGGCATCTCACAGCCACTATAACAGCATGAGCCGATTCCCATTAATAAATCTCTGCATTTCAATGACGGCTACATATCTATACAGGGTGGAGCAAAAGCAGGTTTACAGTTGTTCGTATGGAGACTGATACAATAATTAGTAAATAAAAATA
>NW_005238867.1:0-242 GCF_000412655.1 Myotis brandtii
ACTCCCTGAGGTATTTCTACACCGCGGTGTCCCGGCCGTACCAGCTAAGTCCCCGCTTCATCATCGTGGGCTATGTGGACGACACGCAGTTCGAGAGGTTCGACAGCGACTCCGAGAGTCGGAGGGCGGAGCCGCGGGCGCCATGGATGGAGAAGGTGGAGCCTGAGTATTGGGCCAGGAGCAGGGTGAACGCCAGGGACTCCGCACAGACTTTCCGAGGGAACCTGATCAACCTGCGCGGC
>NW_005238868.1:0-242 GCF_000412655.1 Myotis brandtii
ATCTACTGCTCCAGTCCCGCCTGTGGTGAGTGCCCGCCTGTTGCGGCTCCCGCACCCGCACCCACTTCCCCCCCACCCCCGGGCTCTGACAGCTGACTGACCCCTGCTCTCCGTCTGTAGTGACACACAGAACCTTCGACCCTCTGGGGTCGTCCACCTTCCAGGACGGGGACCGGCCCATCTGGCTGGTGTATGTGTCCGCCATCATGACCGGGCTGCTGGGCTACGACGATGTGCGGGTG
>NW_005238869.1:0-242 GCF_000412655.1 Myotis brandtii
CTGTGAGCGCCGTGAGGCCAGGGCAGCTGTTCCGCAGTGGCCCGTCCTGCAGGTGGACAGCAGTGCCTGCCCCCAGGATCCGTCCGTGACCCGCGGCTGCCGGTTGCTTTCCCACAGGCCTCTGCGGACCTGAGACCTGAGAAGGGCACGGACCCCGGATCCCCTGCGAAGGACAGCGTGATGCCCACCAGACACGCCAAGGTGCGGGCAGAGGACAGGCCTGATTTGAGGTGCACACGGCC
>NW_005238870.1:0-242 GCF_000412655.1 Myotis brandtii
AATGGGGATTCATGACTGTGGCCACAACAGAGTCCCCTGTGAAGCCGAACTTTCCATTGGACCTGCTGGTGGCGCTCAGCGGCTGACCTGCAACTGAGAACTAGATGGAGTTGGGGACAGGTGTGGCCCTGAAGGTGACCGGCACAGCTCACTCCTCTTCCAGCCCAAAGAAAGCACAACGTAGAGGATGTGGCATGGGCTTGGGTGTGGGACAGACCTGAGTTCAGGCCTGGCCCTGCCAC
>NW_005238871.1:0-242 GCF_000412655.1 Myotis brandtii
GGCATACTGTAAGAAGTGTAATATTCCAGGTAATGACGTTCTAGCTGGAATAAACTCTTTATTCTTACGTCCTTAGAATCAGAAAGTATATCATACAGAATTAGTAATTCACTGCTTTGATAGTTGTTACTCTTAAGAGTGACCAAGAGTTATTTAAAATAATAATGTGGCTGAAAGGTAAGTCAAGTCTGTATTGACAAGGGAGTAGTATATAGGATGAATCATTTATATGAATAAGATTC
>NW_005238872.1:0-242 GCF_000412655.1 Myotis brandtii
CATGAAGTGTGGGATGTGGCGGTTTTAGCACAGTTCCCGGCAGGAGCAAGGAGCACCACAGAGAGCTAGAGGCCTAGTGATTAGTAACAAGAAATCCTGAGTCAGACAGAGAACAGGCGAGCTGCGTGCTGGCCTCCCTAAAGGCTCTGTGAGACGCTGGGACCAGTCAGCACCCCTGGGGTACTCTTGACAGCATCACAGGAGGCTGGGGGCTGGTTCTCCCCTGGCGGGCAGCCTGGAGA
>NW_005238873.1:0-242 GCF_000412655.1 Myotis brandtii
TCACTGCCACTGCCCAGCATCATGAGAGAGAATATTGCACCACATATCACTAGCTCAGGAAAATATTAACATTGAAAATTCCAAGTACGGTTTCAACTGAATGCATATTGCTTTCATACCATTGTTCAGTTGAAAATTGTAAGTTGAACCATCACAAGTGGAGCACATCTGTAGTTTAGAGCAGATTTCCAACATGTGTGCTGATAGAATTTTTAAAACCTGCAATACCTGACTATTTAGTC
>NW_005238874.1:0-242 GCF_000412655.1 Myotis brandtii
TGGGAGCGTGCTGAGCTGGAAATGTCTGAGGGACGTCGGCCGAAGGTGACCGAGAGGTGGCCACGAACTGGGTCAGGGGTGCAGAGGCCACGCCTGAGCGTCCGCGGGGACATCACCAGCTCCCAGGTCCCGGCTGAAGCCACAGGAGCAGAGGCACCTGCCCAGGGCCCGTGGGTAAGGAGAGGAGGGAGGCTGACTGGGAGGTCCTGTTCGTTTCGGGGTCCCACAGCAGATCGCTGAGG
>NW_005238875.1:0-242 GCF_000412655.1 Myotis brandtii
GTCAATGGAAAAATTTCCTTGGGTGAAGATTAACAAAAAAATAAATAAATACATAAAATAAAAACTAGAGAAAAGAAATAACAAAAGTGGAGGCCAATAAAGGTTTATATCATGCTAATAAAAATTAGAGAAAACAAATTAAACTACAGAAGAAGAAATTAAGAAATAAATGTTATTAAAGAAATCTTTCTTAGAACTGAAGGATACTATCTTTCACATTGAAAGTGCTTGCTAGCTAGGCC
>NW_005238876.1:0-242 GCF_000412655.1 Myotis brandtii
CAACTAATCTAAACTGCCAAACCAAATAAATTTCCATTTATTTCAAATGTTCAGAACAAAGGCACCAGTGCTTCAGTTCAAAGCTAACACACAGCATAATTGTTATTGATATGACTATAATAATTAATCTCATCAACTCCACTTAAACCTTAATGATCAGATCTCTGGGATTTTCTTCGAAGTTCATAACAGGCAAGAAATTCATCTGACATGAAATCATCCATAGAAAGCTTACAGTGACA
>NW_005238877.1:0-242 GCF_000412655.1 Myotis brandtii
AAGCAGTGCCAGGCAGGCTGCATGAGAATTGACTGGGAGATGTTTTAACAGAGATTATAGAGTCCCGCCTCTAGGCACCCTGACCCCGTAGGTCTCTGGTGCGTTTCAGGGTTCTGCTTTTTCAATAAAATCCAGTTTGCCTAAAAAGAGTGATTTTCCTGAGCTATGAAAGCTGTGAGTCATTATTCTCATTGATTAGTTACACTCTAATAGCATTATATTTTAAGTAATCTGGGGAAAGT
>NW_005238878.1:0-242 GCF_000412655.1 Myotis brandtii
AGTGATGGAAGCAGGGAAAGGAATGTTTAATTCTTTCAGCAGTGGGTGGGTTAGGGTCAAGTTGGGAAAGGTATGATAAAGGAGATGATGATATTTAAACTGTGTTTAGAGGAATGAACAAGAATTCACTTTGGGGGAGGAGATGGGAAAGGGAACTCCAAACTGAAGTCACAGATGGAATAAAAGTCCTGAGGCATGAAAGTGGCTATTTTGTGTTATTGTTGTTGTTGTTGTGTGTGTGT
>NW_005238879.1:0-242 GCF_000412655.1 Myotis brandtii
AGTGTTATTTGATAGTGTACTTGGATTAGTGGTAAATGTGTATTGCAAACTCTAGGGCAATTACTACAAAATTATTAAAACATATAATTTATATTCAAAGAAAAAAGATATAAATGCCTAAATTAAAACCAAAAAAAGTGAGAGAAAAAAAAAAAAGGTGGAAGACAAAATTGGGAAAAAAGAACAAGGACAACAAACAGAAAATAGTAACAAATGTGATAGATATTAACCAACCATGTCAA
>NW_005238880.1:0-242 GCF_000412655.1 Myotis brandtii
TATCCTTATTTCAGACTTTCAGGGTTTGAGCCCAGCACCTCACCTGAAAGATAAAAACCTAAGGCCCAGAGAAGAGAAGGGTCTTACCCAAGGCCACACAGTAGGGAAGTGTCTCCAAAAACAATACAGGAAGGAAAAGAAAGACCTTTGAGATTGTTTGGCCCAATAACAACAATAATAATAATAAGCACAATAATAATAAAACCTAGTGTTCTCTAGAATTTACTCAATGCAGGCATTGT
>NW_005238881.1:0-242 GCF_000412655.1 Myotis brandtii
CCCCTCCCCACCCCAAGAAGCTTGCTCAGTAAGTAACATTGGTGTCGCATTTTCTTGAACAGTGTTTGAGAATATGGCTCTAGAGTGCCTCAGAGCAGCATGTCATTGAATAAAGCCAGCATCCACTCTATTCCATCCACTGGGATTTTATCTCTCAGGGCCAGACAGAGAAACAAAGGCACGAACTCACAAACTCTTTGAATATCAACTGACAAATGCATTTGCAGAGCATGCCATGTGCT
>NW_005238882.1:0-242 GCF_000412655.1 Myotis brandtii
TGGTCGCTATGGTCCATCCACACCAAGGAAGACCACCCGGTTTTAAAACTATTGGTCCATGATTGACTAGAGAATTGTGTTGAATGAGAAAAGCCAGCCCAAAGGGTTGCATATTGTATGATTCCATTTGTGTGAGATTTATGAAGACACAATTTCAGAATGGAGGGAAGATTGCTGGCTTCCAGGTATTAAGGAGGGGGTGGGAGTGGGAAGGATCCTCATGGGGACAGAATGTTCCACCT
>NW_005238883.1:0-242 GCF_000412655.1 Myotis brandtii
AAGTATTGCTGGCTCCCTACCTTAGTCTTCCTTATTGCTGGAGAACCACAATTGTATTTGGACATTTACTGTTCTGATACACAAAGAAGGTGTTATCTCCCCAGCTCCAAAGAGAGTTATGATTATACTAAGCTGATTAAAGAAACTGGTTTACCTCTAAAGGATTTAAGAATGAGCATGGGATGTAACCCAAGTGCATCAAAAGTTAGGGGAAGTCAACTCCAAGTCTCTCAGTGTTTTCC
>NW_005238884.1:0-242 GCF_000412655.1 Myotis brandtii
TGAGGAGCTCTCAGATCTCCCTGCCTGTGACGGGCCAAATTTTGTCCACCTCAAATTCGTATGTCGAAGTCCTGACCTCCAGGGCCTCCGAATGTGACTGTTTGGAGAGAGGAGATCTAGAGATAATGAGGTAAGATGGGCCGTATGAAGGGGCCCTAATCCAATCTGACTAGTGTCCCAATAAGAGGTGGCTCAGAGTTGGTTAGAATGTTGACCCGATAGATCAAGGTTTCGGGTTCGAT
>NW_005238885.1:0-242 GCF_000412655.1 Myotis brandtii
GGTATCACAACAGTAACAGAACTTTGCTGTTTTCTGGACCTTTTAATCTTTTTTTTTTTTAACGGTTTGTGCTAGATATCTCTATAATTCTGTTCACATGACTGCAGAACTTGGAAAAGCTCTTGCTGCTACTGATGTTTACCACACTGCTATTGGTCTTTTTATATAAATATATAAAAATACATATTTTTGAATTTTTGGAAGTTGTGCTGTCAACTTCAGAAAAACTCTCCCATTTGTAC
>NW_005238886.1:0-242 GCF_000412655.1 Myotis brandtii
GAGCAAGTAATGTCAGCAAACCCTCCAGACTACAGAGGCTGGGAGTTGGGTGAACATGAGATGTCTCTCCTTTGAGAGATCAGGGTAAGATCAGTAATACCTCCTTTGGTGTTTGTGCACCCAACACTTAAGCAATTACCCCTCTGTTAACTGTTGGGTCTCCAAAATAGATAAGGGGAAGGGAGGCCCGATGAGCTGCCCAAGTCCAAGATTACAGAGGCCATGAGCCTGGACAGTAACTC
>NW_005238887.1:0-242 GCF_000412655.1 Myotis brandtii
GCAAGTCCCTTTTCCAAATAAAATCCCATTCCATCCTCACCGTTACTTTGTGAAGGGTGCACGGTGGGCGGGGGTGGGGGGTGCCTCACAAGATCACAGAGCAGGAGCTGGTACCCGGCTCTGAACCTGAACCCTGCGACCCTTCTGGGACAGGCATTTGCACAGGGAGGACTCACACACCTCGGTGCTTCCCTCCAGCCACCGATGGTCCTCTGGGCTGCTGAGACATGGATGTGTGTTTT
>NW_005238888.1:0-242 GCF_000412655.1 Myotis brandtii
ATTTTTTTTCCCCCTTTTTGAAAAAAAGAAAAAGAGAAGAGAAGGCCATTCTCTCTCAAGGATGCAGGGTTTCTGCAGCTGCCGGAAAGTTCCCCTGGCTGGGAGCTCTCTCCAACACGTGGAGCCACCGTTTCCAGGCGAAAAAAGGGTGTTTTTCTACAAACCGACCCTTTGCTTTGGCTGAAGGGGAAAAAAAGTGATCAGAGAAGAATTTGGGAGGGCCTGAGAATTTTATGTAAGTC
>NW_005238889.1:0-242 GCF_000412655.1 Myotis brandtii
TGCTAGCGTGACAAGGGCAGCACCCAATAGGGAAGAGCTAGGACAGGAGCAGCCAGAGGGCACCGCCCAGGCCACAGTGAAGCCGAGCTTCTTCCCTGGGGAGGGTCCCACCAGGAGAGGCGCCAGGGAGCAAGTGCTCAGGGCACCCCAGAAAGCCCTGTGAATGTCTGCCAGCCAAGCCCTCCTGGCCTCTGCCCGGAGCTGTTCCCCGCCCCTCCCTCCCGAGGGGTCCTGGGCAGCCC
>NW_005238890.1:0-242 GCF_000412655.1 Myotis brandtii
GGACATGGGTGGTTGGCCAGCCAGCCCTGCCCCTGATAGGGTGGGGGCTGATCTGGGGAGGGATCGGGTCGGGGAAGGGGTTGCAGGAGGTTGGTTGGCAAGTCCTACACTCTATTGGGGGTGTGATCAGGGGTGGGGTGGCCAGGGGGAGGGGCAGCAGGAGGTTGGCCACCCAGCCCCGCCCCCTATTGGGGTGAGGGGTGCCATCAGGGGTGGGCCAGCTGGGTAGAGGGGCTGCGGGC
>NW_005238891.1:0-242 GCF_000412655.1 Myotis brandtii
CAGAAAGAACGAGGCCTTCTTCTCTCCAGACGTGATTCGAGGCCCGTTTCTTGGAGACCGTGGTGCCTGGGCTGGGGTGGGAGGTGATGGGAGATGCCTTTCTGCCCGGGTCCCCTGACCATTGGGTCCCCGACGGCACTGGCGTGGCAGCAAACGATCCATGCCATGAGAGACGCGTCGCTGTAGGAATCCCAGGCAGAGCAGGCATCACTTCAGCGGGCACCCTCGGGGGATCTGGTGAT
>NW_005238892.1:0-242 GCF_000412655.1 Myotis brandtii
CCTCTCAAACCCCTTCTTTGGAGGCGAGAAGAAAAAGGTGACAGCTCGCTCGTGGACCTGAGAGCGGGGAAGGAACTTTGAGGCCTTCTGGGCCCTGGGACAGGTGGGCCCGCCAGGTGTGCCATCCAAGCCGCTGCTCCTGCCGGCCCCTCCACGCCCCGAGCTGCTCGGGGACTGGCCGGGGAGGCAGGACACGCGTGTTAATGAACGGGGAGTTGGAACCAAAGGTCCACAGACCCGCC
>NW_005238893.1:0-242 GCF_000412655.1 Myotis brandtii
CATTCAGATGTATGATTGTGTGATTGACTTTGATGAGAGCACAGCTCTGGCTGTTGCAGAAGAGGAGTCTTTTAGGCAGCTTCATTTAAAGGACAAGAAGGGATTTGAAATAGCTAACCAGGATGGTTTGTATCTTGAAGAATTTATTGCTTTTGAGCATCCTGAAGAAGTTGATTATCTGATGGAATTTGTCATTCAAGAGGCTTTAGAAGAACATGACAAAAATGGTGATGGATTTGTTA
>NW_005238894.1:0-242 GCF_000412655.1 Myotis brandtii
GATGAAATTAAAATTATGGTTTCAGCTACTACGACTATACAATTAAGGAAAGGTCAACGTGTTGCTTAATTGCTACTACTACCTTATATTCAGGGAAAAGCAGCGCCAGTTAAATGCACTGGTGGATTTGGTAGCACAGACAACCAAATATTTTGGCAAGCGCTTATAAACGACGAGCGCCCCAAACTTAAATTAACATTTGAGGATGGAACTATAATTGAAGGCCTGGTAGATACTGGAGC
>NW_005238895.1:0-242 GCF_000412655.1 Myotis brandtii
CAACACTCATGAGCAGAAACTGGCTCTCAGATGGTGCCTAACATCAAGAGCGGCCTGACAGCCTGCAAAGTGTGCCTCAAAGAGCCCTTGACAGCGCCACCGTTCCAGGAGCTAGCTGCCTGCAACGGTTTAATTAATCAGCAGAGTGAGTTCAATGACTCTCCCTGAACACAGGAGGAACAAGTGCTGTTTCAAGTGACAGCAGAGAGAAGGCACAGCTCCACCCCCTGCACCGCCCCCCC
>NW_005238896.1:0-242 GCF_000412655.1 Myotis brandtii
CTTTGGAAGGACTCTGGTGCAGGCCAATATCAGACATTGTCTGTGAATGGCCCTGGGCAACCTCTTTGAAGCTATCAGCCATCCATAGTGGTTCTCTCTGCTGGGCCTGTGTTCATGTTAAAAGGACCAAGCTGTGCACCAAGCTCTGCTTTTCCCTGCATGGGCCCAAGGGCTGGTCAACAAAGTCTCAAAGCACAGAGAGATATGCCTCTTCCTGCAGGTGTCTGGTATGCTCAGTCACT
>NW_005238897.1:0-242 GCF_000412655.1 Myotis brandtii
AATACAGTTGTTCATTACATTATTTGAGAACTTTAATCACTGACTCTTTTTCTAGAATGGAGGCTGTATAATGGACTTTACATCAGTAGATCTTTAAGAAGAGTTAAAGAGTCAAAATGTCATTTGTCTAAGTTCAAAACAAGAAAAAAAACTTTCAATTCTTTTATTTATTTATTTTTTGGTCAAAATGGCTCTCTTCCAAATTGCAGGCCAAATTTTCAATGAGATTAATTTACAGTGGG
>NW_005238898.1:0-242 GCF_000412655.1 Myotis brandtii
CGCTTGGACTGTTGAGCCTCTGGCGCCCTGCAGGGCTGAGGGCAGAGGTGTCGGTCTTGCTTCCGGGCCTCAGGCTGGCGGACCCCTCCCCTCCCCGTCCAGCTGTGCCCCTCCTGGTCTTCCTTGGCTTCTGCCCTGTTTGTTCTGTGTTTGGCCCAAGAGAGGGATGTGGGCTGGCAGGTGCCCTAGGTAGAGCCTGGAGGCAGCATCCGGGCCGGGCAGGCCCACCCCCGGCCCCCTGC
>NW_005238899.1:0-242 GCF_000412655.1 Myotis brandtii
GCAAGTCCCATCCCCAATTGCTCTCCACCTCATGCCCACTGAGTCTCACAGATGACCAATTACGCCCCTAAGCAAATCAACCAAATTGACAACACCCCAGGCTAAGGGTTACAACAAAATCCTGGTGTGTGTTTAACAAATAAATATGCACCAGCTGCAGTATCAACTTGTTTGAATTGCTGTTTGATCTCCAATTAAAAATAAAAAGGGTGGTCTACAACTCCTCCCTGGTCCATACATTC
>NW_005238900.1:0-242 GCF_000412655.1 Myotis brandtii
CTCTGAAATCAATACAAATATATTTTTAAAAAAGTTTGTCTTCTGGGTACAGCATCACACGATATAAATTGTCAATCACACAGGTGCCTTTGTGACATTAGAAAGAACACTGGGTTGGAGGTAAAAAAATCTGGTTTTTAGGTCTCTGTCATCAACTATGATTGATAGTGATAATGATGAGGAGGAGGACAATAATAATACTATTTATCAAATACTAGGTGCCATGTCCTGTAAGACTGTAT
>NW_005238901.1:0-242 GCF_000412655.1 Myotis brandtii
TTTTTTAAAGGGGGAATTTGTCACCACATGTAAATGAAAAGCCAGGCATCTGAATCCAGGATCACAAACAAAGTTTCCAGGTATATGTCTTTTCCATTTCTTGGCACTACTTAACTAATGTTGAATTCTGTCACAGGTGAGCTTTTCCTGAGTTGCAAAAACAGCCTATTCTTCCTATCCCCAACCCCCTAATAAGAGAGAGGGCTCTGTCCCGTTGTTTTAGAAAAAGGCTTCCATTGCCC
>NW_005238902.1:0-242 GCF_000412655.1 Myotis brandtii
CTCAGTCTTTTGTCTCTTCCCATTATACTCTAGTGCTATAGTTGTAGCAAACAGCTGTGGTTACCCCAACTCCCCAGGCCCACTCATACCTCTGCTCCTGAGTCCATGCTTCACGTTAAGCACTGTGCACCCTTCCTTTCTGTATCTGCCTAGCCAACTGCTACTCATCTTTCATGACAGCTCAGGAGTCAGCACTCATGTGAAGCCTTCTCTTCTACCCCAGGCAAGTCTAGGTTTGTCCA
>NW_005238903.1:0-242 GCF_000412655.1 Myotis brandtii
TGAAATCAATAAAAATATATTTTTTTAAAAATTAATTACCAAGAAAATAAATTTAACAAAAAGTACAGTGTACAAATAAAGTATAATGTCTATTCAAAAAATATGAAATGTAATTAAAACAAAAAATAGCAATCAATGTTCTTGGTTGGAACATTTTAATATGAGCATGTATATATGTGTATGTATATATTATTTAGGTATGGTAGAAACATTTATTTATTTATTTATTTATTTATTTATTT
>NW_005238904.1:0-242 GCF_000412655.1 Myotis brandtii
TACCTGCCCATCTAGTTGAATGCAGTTGCATGAATGAGCCTAAATAAAACCACCAGAGAAACTTTAGTCACACCACCAAATTGTGACAATATTACACGGCTATTGTTTTAAACCACTATGTATTGGGGTTGGTTGTTGTTAGACCAGATGAGATATTAAACCAAATTAATGTCCAGTGCATTTTCAGTTCACAATAGGAACCAGTCTTTCTTAGTTCCCTGTTATTATCCTTGCTTTGAATT
>NW_005238905.1:0-242 GCF_000412655.1 Myotis brandtii
CTATGGGGATGTGGCACAGGGCACACTTGTGAGTGAGTATCCAGCTGTGGTAGGGAGGATCCGGTGCTGTTCTTGGTAGCTGGGGGGTCCACGTGAAGGGGGCCTCACAGATACTGAGAGATGCCACGAGAAGTTTGCAACTATTCACAGGAGAACTGAGTTTAGATGGTAAAACCTTGTTTTGTTTTTGTAGAGAATGTGATGATCTGGAAGAATTTTAAAATTCGAGAGTGCGTCCATTT
>NW_005238906.1:0-242 GCF_000412655.1 Myotis brandtii
TTGCCATGGTGTTGCTTGACATCACAAAGCCTCAGCTGGACCATTTGGGGGGAGGGGTAGGAGGGAATTCAGAAGTCTCAGATACTCTGGTTATAGAAAGGAGACCTTTCTAATACCTCCTAAATTTTTTCCAAGACTGACCTCTCTCTCTCTCTCTGTCTTTTCCTCTAGTTCAACTATAGCCCAGTATGGCAGGGAGGTGGTTTTTCCTCTAAGCCACTTCCCATACTCCCCCGTCTTTT
>NW_005238907.1:0-242 GCF_000412655.1 Myotis brandtii
GATAGACTCTGCCTGGTCATCTTCTTCAGACCCTGGGTCCCTGGAAGACTCTCCCTGGTCATCTTCTTCTGAGCTTTGTTTAAGAGAAAAGAAATTACACCCTGAAAATGATCACAAACCTGACGCTGAACATGTTTTAAACAAAAATGAGGAGAGTTTTCATAATGATACAGAAAATAAAAAAGTAAGACACCCAGTAGTTACATCTGAAGTGAAAGAAGACCAAGAGTTTGCTATGCAGA
>NW_005238908.1:0-242 GCF_000412655.1 Myotis brandtii
CTATGAAGTGAAAATACCCCCATGAAGTAACATCCTGACTATAAAGTCACAATCCTGTCTATGGAGTAACAATCCTGTGTATGAAGTGACAATCCTGTCTATAAAGTCACAAATCTGTCTATGAAGTCACCATCTTTCTATGAAGTCACAATTATGTCTATGAAGTAACGATCATGTCTATGAAGTCACAATCCTGTATATGAAATAACAATTCTGTCTATGAAGTCACGATCCTGTCTATG
>NW_005238909.1:0-242 GCF_000412655.1 Myotis brandtii
TTCTACCTTTCAGGTAACTAATAAAGCTTAATGTAATTTTACACATTTATTTTTACCTTTATTATATAACTAGGTAATTCAGAATGAGAATCATTATAATATCTAAAACTGTTTATAGTAAAATTTCTTTCCATTTCACTAATGCATAGACTAAAGGCCCGGTGCACGAATTCATACACCAGTGGGGCCCCTGGGCTTGGATTGTGGGATCGGGCCAAAACTGACTCTCTGACATCCCCCAA
>NW_005238910.1:0-242 GCF_000412655.1 Myotis brandtii
GGTTACTGAAAATTCTTTGCTCACATGCACCGCGGTCCTGCTTGGCACTTGCACCTGCTGCCTGTGCCAGCCCTGCTCGCACACACTGCTGGTGCTGGCCCAATCACTTCGCGACGTCAGCAGGTGTGAGCGGGGCTGGCGCCATCAGCGCGTGGGAGCAGCAGCGGGAGCAGAGCTTCCAGCAGAGCTTCCAGGGGACCGGGGCCGTGGTGGGAGGGGCCGGATGTGGGGGCACGGAGGAT
>NW_005238911.1:0-242 GCF_000412655.1 Myotis brandtii
CGACTGAACTACTGAATGTTGACTGGTCGCCATGATGCGCACTAACCACCAGGGGGAAAACGCTCAACGCAGTGCACCCCACAGCCAACCTCCCACAGCCCCTCCCCCTCCAGCTGCCCTGATGGAGCCAGTGGGCCAACCTCCTGTGGCCCCTCCCCCTGGGGCTGGCTGACCAACCTCCTGTGGCCCCAATCACTGGCCAGGGCAAGGGACCCCACCTGTGCACGAATTTGTGCACTGGG
>NW_005238912.1:0-242 GCF_000412655.1 Myotis brandtii
GGGGGGGGGGGGGGGGAGAGACATCGATTGTTTGCCTCTTGCTCGCACCCCTCCCAGGGCTGGGGAACCTACAGCTGAGGTCCCTGCACTTGACTGGGACTTGAACCCCCGTCCGGCCTGCAGGCCCACCTCTGAGCACTGAGCCAAAGCAGCCAGGCCCGTCTGGTGTTCTAGGGCAAACACTGAGATGCAGAATCTCCGCCCTGGGAAATGCTGACCCTTAAAATTCGGTCTGCACTTTG
>NW_005238913.1:0-242 GCF_000412655.1 Myotis brandtii
TTCACATCTCACCGTGCTCTGAAACCAAGGTCTCTCTGAATTTCCAGGGTAAGGAATTAAATCCAAGATGAGTCTGACTTATAAAATCTTAGGGGATGACATAGCCTTTAGGATGTCTGTTGGAAGCAAGGAGATGAGCAACATGGTATCGCAAGCTCAAAAATAAACCCTTCCTCAAATTCCATATAGACTAAGCATTTGCTCCAACCCCTCCCAACTCTGCTCTTTCCCACCATGACAAC
>NW_005238914.1:0-242 GCF_000412655.1 Myotis brandtii
GTGATCATAAAGAGGTTTGGTTCTATCATTCATTGTGTGCTTTATTTTCACCTACTTAACTTTTCAAATCCTCTTAAAATATAGTTACTGTTTCATTACTTTGGGGATTACCTGCACATCAGCAATAAGACATGAAAGAGAAGCCAACGTAAATTTCAGAATGGCTTCAGACACTCTATAAAAACACACAGCCACGATTTTTTTAAAATTGCAGTCAATAAACTTGAAGTTGGGGCTTCAGA
>NW_005238915.1:0-242 GCF_000412655.1 Myotis brandtii
GCAGAACACTTGCTGTCTGGAGTTCACTTTTCCACTGTCCTCCCTCTCCAACACCTGTCACCTCCCGCAGTGGTTTCTCATTACAATTTAAGGAAACTGCACAAATTCGTGCATGGATGGGGTTCCTTGGCCTGGCCGGCAGTTGGGGCCGATAAGGACCGTCTTGCCCAGTCCCGATCGGGGCCAGCTGGTTGGGGGGAGGGATCGTGGGAGGTTGGCCGGCCATGGGAGGTTGGCTGTGG
>NW_005238916.1:0-242 GCF_000412655.1 Myotis brandtii
GGTTTTACCAGTTTGGCATTCCCCGCGAAGGCATTTGCTGCTGCCTACCTGACTTTCTGAGATGCCTTTAATTTGAAACACCTCCACTCTCTCTGTATCTGTGTTTCCCTTTTGGGAAGTGGGGGAGGGTAGGGAAGCCCATCGGTGGGGGGATGGCAGCGCCCGTCCAAAGTGAACTCCATTTACTTTCATCTCCTTCATAATAGCACGGAAAATGGAGCATAAAAAATACTCGGGAAGGT
>NW_005238917.1:0-242 GCF_000412655.1 Myotis brandtii
TTAGTATGTTTAATTAATGTTTGGATTATAGCTGCTTTGTTTATTACCAAGCGATACAAAACAGCATTATTTCCCTACGATGTGCCCCTTTGCCAATTAAAGATGATTACAAAGTCTCTGACTTGCTTGCCATTAAGAGGTGCAATTATGTCCTGTCCCTTAAACCTGGGTTAGCTTCGTGACCATTGTGACTAAGAGCATACAATGGAAGTGACACTGGCAATTATAGATGGAATGTTAGC
>NW_005238918.1:0-242 GCF_000412655.1 Myotis brandtii
GCTGCGTACATGGCATTCTGAGCTCTCTTCCCTCCTCGCCCCTTCATCTATTCCTGGTTGCCCACCCTTAGATACTTCAATGCACAGGTCTCTCAGGTGCACGTCTATCTTGAGTAGGGAATCCTTTGTTGAGTTATAGTTGATTAACTAGTTGAAGTTTCAGGGGGAGAGATGGAGGGTTTCTCTCATGCTGCCATTCCTCTGATGTCACCCTATATATGTTGCTAGTTAGCGTCATTTCT
>NW_005238919.1:0-242 GCF_000412655.1 Myotis brandtii
GTAAATTGTGTTCAATCATCTGTGAAGAAATGGTTCTTCCGAGATTCTTAGAAGCATAGAACCATGATCAGACAGCGTCCCATGGTAGGAGGAAGAAACGGGAGAAATCAGCCACTTATTTGGCCTGGGCTTCAAACTTAGACACATTAGAATCACCTCACCATATTTGGTATCAGGTGAAGCATTGAATTAAAACTTTTTTCTGTAGAATATTTCAAACAAAGAGGCCCCAAACCATGTGA
>NW_005238920.1:0-242 GCF_000412655.1 Myotis brandtii
ACACACGGGGCGGGGAGGGGCCCACTTACCATGTTGCTGCGGTTTGGTCCTGGCCTCTCTCCGTCTAAGCGGGTTGGCATTTTCAAGCCACCGTATTTCTTCCAATACGTCCAACAAGACGCGCAGAGGCGACACTGCATGTTAGGGGGACCCCAAGAATACCACTGGTAAGACTGGGCGGCTACGGACAACAAAGTTGAAATAGACGGATCCTTAAGCAGAACCAGTGACGGCAGAGGGCA
>NW_005238921.1:0-242 GCF_000412655.1 Myotis brandtii
AGAAGAATACATACAATAAAATTATGATGCAATTAAAAATTGATAAGCAGGATATAAAAACATATAAAAATAAGTGTTAGTAATTAGGGAATGCAATGTGCCTTATTAAAAGTACAATAAAACACTCCCTCCCATGTGAGGATGCAACAAGAAGACAGCTGTCTACAAACCAGGACACAAGTCCTCACCAGAACAGAATTTGCCAGCACCTTGATCTTGTACTTTTCTGCCTCCAGAACTGT
>NW_005238922.1:0-242 GCF_000412655.1 Myotis brandtii
AAGGTACAAATCTTAGGCTACACATTATTTAATATTTTTGTGGGGAATAGTTAGGAGTATGGCTACCGACTGCATACCCAAAGCATTTAAAACCGATTCTCTGGAGGTGGGACCCAGGGAGATTTAAAAGCTCCTGACTCTAATGTGGAGCCAGAGTAGAGAACCGCTGATGTAGGCAACAGAGCTGCTTCACCAGTGTGTTCAGTAATGAAAACTCAGAGCTTAATGTCTGCAGGTTATAA
>NW_005238923.1:0-242 GCF_000412655.1 Myotis brandtii
CTTCCTCTCTGTAAAAAATTAATAAAATATATTTTTAGAAAATAAATAAAAATCAATGGAATAATATTCTCGGATGAGGATTTTAAAAAAGGCTTCCCCTCCCTGGTCCACAAAGGGAAGCTGGACATAGTGCAGGTGTGCCTGGCCCTCGGAGACAAAACCAGGCATTTCCACCGAGCGAGGAACCAACTTCTCCGGCTCCACAGGCGCGTGACCGCGTGTGAGGGCAGCCGCAGGGCACC
>NW_005238924.1:0-242 GCF_000412655.1 Myotis brandtii
CTAAAAAGTACAATAACTAAAATGAAATACGTGTTGGGCAGTAGTAACAGCAAATTGAACACAACAGTAGAGAAGAGCAGTGAACTTGAAAACAGACAAGTGTGTGGTGAAGGCCAGGGGAAGGGGGGCAGGGTTGGAAGGAGGTAGGCAAAGAGGGGGGAAAAGGGAAACATCTGTCAACAATAAAAATATTTTTTTTAAAAATGAGGGCAAAATAAAGTCATTTTCAGATAAACAAAAGC
>NW_005238925.1:0-242 GCF_000412655.1 Myotis brandtii
TGGGCACCCCACAGGCCCCTCCGCATCCGGCCCTTGGGCCTTGGAGGCCTCTGCTCTGTTTGCCGGGCCTCCCGCAGAGCAAGCCTCCAGTCTGCCCAGCAGAGGGCCAAGCCAGGGGGCCCTCCCTCTGGGTGTCACTTGGAGTTGTGAGGCCGTGGGAAGGCCCCAGGGCCTGTATCCTCAGCAACAGCCCCCAACGATGTGCCTCCAGCAGGACCCCCCACACTCCTTCCCCTCCCACC
>NW_005238926.1:0-242 GCF_000412655.1 Myotis brandtii
TGGTGCACAGCTCTGGAATGGCAGAGGTCTCCTGATGACCAAGGGAGGCCCTACCCCAACAATGAAATGATCTTGCAGAAGTTTCCCCTTGACAGGCCCTGCATAGGACAAGAGTTTATTAATAGAGTGACCTCAGCAGATGTCCTCTCAGATTAGCTCCTGGACCAGAGCAGCAGGATGAGTCATTCCTCCCAGCCTTCCCTTCCTTTTCTATCATCAAAACTCTGGAGAGAGAAATCATC
>NW_005238927.1:0-242 GCF_000412655.1 Myotis brandtii
CTATTGGTTCAAGCACTATACAATGCTATGGCTACTGCGTATCTCTTTCAAAGATGAAACTCTGTGTTCATCACTGAATGTACTTCTTGGTTGTACAGGTTGGTAAGATAAAAGGTCAGGTACCTGTGTATTACAGACCACTTGTATTTACTGTTCCACAAAGACCACACAAAGGGGGAAGGAATACTGAAAGGAATTTTAGAGTTAAAACAGGCAGGTTTATGGAATAAAGAAGGTCCATG
>NW_005238928.1:0-242 GCF_000412655.1 Myotis brandtii
CCTCCCCTCCCTCTCATCCATCCTTCCTTCCAGTTTTCTCTTTATTTTCTTTATTCCTAGACTCAATTGTTAGTGCCTGCCTTTGCTTCCTAATTCTTTTGTGTTTTGGTTTGTGATGATACCTATAGTGAAGGTTTGGAAATGAGCTCCTGTCACTGCAAACACCTTCAGGTTAGGAGGGTGTTCCTCTCTCATCACTTTGGGAACTGTTGCCTGCATTCCCTTAGAAACGCCTGCACTTG
>NW_005238929.1:0-242 GCF_000412655.1 Myotis brandtii
ATTCTCAGGCTTAAGTGGTTAATTCTAATTCTAAGTGAAATCTTTCTATCATTAATTTTAACACTTACTTTTGCCAATTCATGTAGAGTGGAAAATGTGTACTGGGTCCTTCTTCACACAATTCTTCATGTAAGCTAATAGAATAATTAATGGTTTTTGGCCCAAGGCTCAATCAGATATTATTTTAGTTTTGTTAAACTCATTTCCCAACCTTTTAGATAGGTTATCTACTTATATAAAAA
>NW_005238930.1:0-242 GCF_000412655.1 Myotis brandtii
CTGGGACACACTAAGTCTGTTATCTGATAAAATAAATAGTTTTTTGATGCTGAAGTCTCGTGAACTCAGAGCTTTGTTGCTAGATCTCAAGGCACTGTGGGCCTGAGCATAGAGTAGTGGGCTTAGCCACCTCTCAAAACCCAGTGCCAAATTGAAGTCCACCTTAAAGCATTACAAAGGATTATTCTTTTATATATATTTATACATATATATATATATTTAATTGATTTCAGAGAGGAAAG
>NW_005238931.1:0-242 GCF_000412655.1 Myotis brandtii
TATTTGACAAACTGAATGTTGTTCGATTGTGAGAAAGATGGCAGAGATATAGGGAGGTTTTAGGCCTGAGCAATTAGAAGAAAGGACAGATGGAGTTGCCATGGACTGAGGAGAAGGTGCAGAAAGTAGAGCATTTGGAGGCCACTCTGGAATGTGTTTTTTCGAAGTTAGGTTTGCAGTGGCTTAGTTACTCCAATAGAGATGGCTAAAAGGCAATGGTATATGTACATCTGAAGTGTACA
>NW_005238932.1:0-242 GCF_000412655.1 Myotis brandtii
TTCTAACCTTGGGCCCCCTTTCTTTCCACAAAAAGAGCACTATCCAAAGCTCTGCCCATTGGAAAGATTTTCCCCTCTGCTGTCTTTCAAGGACACCCCTGTGTGGGACTGCAGTGCAGCCAGTCTATTTTTGGCTTGCTCATTCATACTGAGCCATTTACCTGGGAACAAAGCTTGGTTCTTTTCACCTCAAGCTGGATATAAGAAGCTTCTCAGGCAGCCATAGCTCAGCTGAGGAGGGG
>NW_005238933.1:0-242 GCF_000412655.1 Myotis brandtii
ACCCCCAGTACCTGTGAATGTGATCTGATTTGGAAATAGGGTCTTTGCAGATGTAATTAAGGATCTAGGGATAGAAGCATCCTGGATTCTGGGTGTGTCCTAAATCCAGTGACCGGTGACTTTATGAGAGACATGAGAGGGAGATCCAAGACACAGAGGCACACGGCGGGGGGAAGGCCATGTGAGGGCAGAGGCAGAGACTGAAGTGATGCTGCCACAAGACAAGAAATTCAGGAGCCACC
>NW_005238934.1:0-242 GCF_000412655.1 Myotis brandtii
AAAGCTAGGGGTGTGCACAGGGGCTGCAGGGCTGCACAGTGGGGCGGCACCTGCAGGGGGAAGGAGGCATGGTCCTGCTCCGGGGTCACCTTTAGCACGGGGGGAATCATAGCTCCTGTGAGTCACATGGACGTGTCCACTCGGGGCCCAGCGGTCCACTGTGGTGTCTGTGCAGAGAGAGGGGCGGAAGGAGCAGATAGCTCCAAGACCTGGAGAATAAAGAGGATGTTGCTTTCTGCTTC
>NW_005238935.1:0-242 GCF_000412655.1 Myotis brandtii
AAGTCCCCCAGTCCTGGGGGGGCAGCCACTGAGAGCATGCAGTGTGAGAGGCCTAGCAGAATGCTTGCTTCCTCACCGTGGCGACGAGGCAAGCATTTCGCCCCAGCAGCGGAGGGCCTCTGGGCAGCGGGCACACATATGGAGCAGCTGGGGCGGGACACTTGCATCGTCACCGTGGCAATGACTCAAGCGTCCTGCCCCAGCTGTGGAGGGCGGCAACGAGGCAAGCATTCCGCCCTGGC
>NW_005238936.1:0-242 GCF_000412655.1 Myotis brandtii
GGCCTCTAGTAGGAATATAAGGAGAGATTGACTTTGATGGGACTAAGGCCTGCTGTCTTCCCTGATGTGGGGAGTAGAGGAAGCAGATGGATGTGCCAGGTGGGGAGTGTGACAAACTTGGCATCTCAAGAAAGAATCTTATCATGGGATGTACTGTCCTCATTATGACAGGATATGAATTTTGAGGACGTGGCCATTGCGTTCGCTCAGGAGGAGTGGGAGATCCTTGATGAGGCTCAGAG
>NW_005238937.1:0-242 GCF_000412655.1 Myotis brandtii
GAAACAGTGACTCTAAAGGACACACTGGATCAGATAGGTTTAATTGACATTTACAAAACAGGGGGTTGGGGTAGGCTAGAGAGGGTTGATGCGGGGGAAAGGTGGAGATATGTAATACTTTCAACAATAAAGAGTTATTTAAAACATAACAAATGGAAAAATAAAATAAATAAATTTCTTTAATTTTTTAAAAAGCTGTGGTATATTATACCATGGAATACCATGCAGCAGTAAAAAACAAG
>NW_005238938.1:0-242 GCF_000412655.1 Myotis brandtii
TTATAATTTTAATCATAAAACCTGTTTATTCAAAAAATCAGAAGTTAGCTGGTATAGAGAAGGTGTTCATAAAAATTTCATTTGTATTTACCTTATAAAACACAACATTAATGAAATATAACAATAGACTTGGAAAGCAAAAATATTTAAGATATGGTATTTGATAGTTACATAATCTTTTGCCAAAGGGTTTCAAATTATTCCTTCCCCCCACATCACATTGTATAATACAAATGTATATA
>NW_005238939.1:0-242 GCF_000412655.1 Myotis brandtii
ATTATATCATATATATATATATGTATATATATTCCCAGAAAAGGGTATTCGTGAAATATGGACTTTCTAGAATAAATAAAAAACACACTTTTCAGCAGAGCACACTTTTGCCATATTAATCCTTGATATTGAAACTAACAATACTGTTTCACATTATGCTTATTGTACATACTTTAGTTATCCATTTTTTATCCAGAATGACCTGTTTAAAAGTAGCTTCTCTTTTAAGTTTGCATAGGATC
>NW_005238940.1:0-242 GCF_000412655.1 Myotis brandtii
GGCAACAAGCACAGAGAAAGATGCTCATCCTTGGCCACTAGAGAAATGCCAATGAAAATCCCGTGAGATATCAGTTCCCGCGTCTCAGGTTGGCTGAAGTGAAAGAAGGGGTGACTCCCACTGCGGGCGAGGGTGTGGAGAACCGGGGTCACTCACGCGTGTCTGCTGCTCCTGGGAAATGGTGCAGACAGTCGGGAAAGAGTGGGCAGCTGCTGAAAGTACTACACTTGTCACTGCCACAC
>NW_005238941.1:0-242 GCF_000412655.1 Myotis brandtii
AAAAATTAAGTAAGATATTTAACCTTACAATACTTACAGTAAGAATTTAAGATGTATAAATAAAATTAAATATAAAAGATGTTACTTATCCCCAAATATATATATGTATATATACATATATATATATGTATATATACATATATATATTTGGGGATAAGTAACATCTTTTATATTTAATTTTATTTATACATCTTAAATTCTTACTGTAAGTATTGTAAGGTTAAATATCTTACTTAATTTTT
>NW_005238942.1:0-242 GCF_000412655.1 Myotis brandtii
AGGCATTGAAGCAGGAGCTGGCTTTTCCTCATGGGCTGGTGCTGGAGTTGTGAGAGGAGAAAGTATCACCCACATGCCTGCATCCCCACTTGTCCCCCAAAGACAGAACACAGCCGCACCACAGGATCCACCACAGGATACCCTCCCTGCAGGCAGCCAAGCAGATGGTGGTCTGAGGCAGGTGTTTGCTCCTGGCCAGCCACTGGGTGTGCTCCCTGTGTGTCTGGCACCAACTCCTTCAC
>NW_005238943.1:0-242 GCF_000412655.1 Myotis brandtii
GGCAAGATGAGGTACCAGAGGGACTGGGGTGAAAAGGGAACACAGTGCTGAAAAGTACTGGGGAGGAGAAGGGTGCAGGCAGTGGTGGAGAAAGGGGGCTACCAGGTGCAAGCTTGTGTTGGTGCTTTCACGTATAACTATGTTACTAAAGAGGATCTATGTTGGCCTAGTGATTCAAGAGCTAGATTACCTGTATTCAAATAGACTAGAACCGTGGTCGGCAAACCGCGGCTCGCGAGCCA
>NW_005238944.1:0-242 GCF_000412655.1 Myotis brandtii
CCCTCCAAGCAGGCAGTGTGGTGGGCAAGGGTGAGTGGTGTTAATAAGCACGTGATTAAAAGGTTGGATTGCCCTGGAAAAACTGTGAAGTGTGGTCACCTTTTATTTGAGGGAGGTTTAAATGCCACCTTTTATCTATACATGTGACTGGGCAATCAGGACCATGGGCTTTGGGAAAAAAATGAATTTCTTTAATAGGAGGAGGACACCTAGGGTCTGGCGTTTTCACTCATTCATTATTT
>NW_005238945.1:0-242 GCF_000412655.1 Myotis brandtii
ATCACACTAGCTAGCAGTGACAGCTTTAAATACTACCCCCACTCAAAGGGTCAAGGAAATGTTTTCTAAAATTACCATTTAAACAACTTGCATGAAAAAATTAAATACATAACCTTATGAAATAATGGCTATATGTTTTCCCCTTTATTAATTATGTGGCTAAACATGATATATGTCTTGATCATCCAGAGTTTCCTAATCTAAGCTCAGTACTAACAGAGGTACATAGGAATGCAGAATAA
>NW_005238946.1:0-242 GCF_000412655.1 Myotis brandtii
GAGCTTCTTCCATTCGAGGCCTGGGGTCCACTGCGACGAACTGGTGAGTGCGGAGCACGCCTGAGCCAGTCAGCATCATTGGTGACCGGGGACTCTCGGACCTCTGCATGCGTGGGTGAACACAGGAACTGTGACAGTGACGCTGTCCGTGGGGCAGCATTCGGGCGCAGGTGCTAAACACTGGTCAGGATGTCAAGGCAGTGATGCCCTGCAAACATGGCCACTGCCCGTCCTGTGTGCGC
>NW_005238947.1:0-242 GCF_000412655.1 Myotis brandtii
GGCATTAGGAAGGTTGAGAACCACTGGTAGACTCTCAGACACTATGATATCTGAAGAGGATATGAGACTACAATTGCCCTCTGTTACCTTTATGCAGGGTTTAACACAGTATAGGTACTCAATAAATACACATTGATACACATTAATAAGTTGATCAACTTAACTAGCTACTTGGGCATTATATCTCTAAGCTTTCAAATATGTGTTTGAGAAATATCAAATAAAATCATTAAAAATGGTTT
>NW_005238948.1:0-242 GCF_000412655.1 Myotis brandtii
AGCATTTCCTTTCCCTCTAGTATTCCCTTCCATTTCGGTTAATGCACATCCATTTTCTCATAAAATGGAATAATAATAATGATATATTTCCTGACTAATTTATCTCAATTCCTAAAGTCCAATTCAACTACAAATCCAGTCGGCTCTACCTTCAATATATACCCAGGATCAGAGTACCACTTATTCCCTCTAACTTGTACTTGGGCCAAACTACTATACTCTGTTATCCACATTATGCTTCC
>NW_005238949.1:0-242 GCF_000412655.1 Myotis brandtii
TGTTTGGGTTTGTGTCTGCAGTGATTCATAACTTTTTTAAAAAATAAAACATTGTGCTGAAGATTTCCTTTCATACTTTTTTTTTTTTTTTTTGCTACTTGGCTGCTGGTATAAATTCTGCCCCCCTAAATTTGCAGTAGCTGTCCATCCTGTGCTGTGTCCCCGTCTTAGTCGTCCACTAAATTGTGCAGTTCTTGGTTGGCCCGATTTGGGTCAGGGACCTTTTCCTAAAACCTAGCTGG
>NW_005238950.1:0-242 GCF_000412655.1 Myotis brandtii
TGTGCCCTGACCAGGATCGAACCTGCAACCTTGGCATATTGGGACCCTCTAACCAACTGAACTACCCTGGTAGTGCCACCCTAAATATTTTTTAATCTAAATGTTTTTATGATCACAGTAGTTCTGTCTCATTACACAAGTTCAGGCTACCTAGAAAACAGAATTAGTCATAACCCATAGCCTGGAGAAAGGTATTATTTAGATTTGGTTTTATACACACACACACACACACACACACACAC
>NW_005238951.1:0-242 GCF_000412655.1 Myotis brandtii
GGCCCCCTGCCTGGGACATGCCCTCCCCAGGGAGGCGAGGCGGCCGAAGGCGGGGAGGCCAGTGGCATCTCCTGCCCGCCCAGGCAAGCAGGGGGGACCTTCTGGGAAGGCTGTGGTGGGCAGACACCTGCACCTCGGGAGTGTCAGAGGGGGCGGGAGAGGCCGGAGGGCAGGAAGATCCCACCTCTGTCCTCTCTGGATTCTATTTTGTAAATAGATTTTTATAGATTTCAGAGAGGAAG
>NW_005238952.1:0-242 GCF_000412655.1 Myotis brandtii
TGATATTCCATTGTATGTACATACCACATTTCTTTATTCATTCATCTGTCAATGGGCATTTGGGTGGCTTCCACCTCTTGGCTATTATGAACATGCGTGTACAAATATCTGAGACTCTGCTCTCAACTCTTTTGGACACATATCTTGAAGTAGAAATTTTGGATCTATTTTTTGAAAAATTGTCATACTGTAGATAGAGTTTTCATAAACATTCCCATTTTACTTTCCCACTAGCAATGTGT
>NW_005238953.1:0-242 GCF_000412655.1 Myotis brandtii
TAGCCTCTTCTGAGACCAGTTATAGAGCATAATATTTGCATGAGAAAAATAAGAATTATGGAATCAATGGGTTCAACCTTCTCTGAAAATCTAGAATGCAGTTCTGAGTCACAGATATGATTAGCAGATATTATTAGGTTTAATATCAAATTTGTTATAAAAGTGCATGAAGCAAGGAACAGTGCTTTTTCCTGTAACTGGTGCAGCATATAGTATTTGAGAGGCCTAATGTTTACCCACAC
>NW_005238954.1:0-242 GCF_000412655.1 Myotis brandtii
GGGCCTGTTGAACAGAAAAGGCTCTCCTCCCCCTTATAAAATCCAGATAAACCTTTATAGAATTTAAACGTGAGCAAAAGAGGCGGAGGGAGGGACGGATCCCTTTCTACCAGTTCGGGCTCTCCTGCTGCCCTCCGCTACCGAGAATCATTTCCTCACTCCTCTCGGGCGCAGCGTGCCCTCTCCGCACCCACGTGAGTGCGATGGGCGGAAGCGGAGGGGGGAGCAGCCTCCGGCCGCAA
>NW_005238955.1:0-242 GCF_000412655.1 Myotis brandtii
CATTATGGAAAGGGAAATAATCAGACATTTATGGCCTAAACTAACACTAATAAGGGAAATAATCAGACATTTATGGCCTTAACTAACACTAATTCCAGGAGATTCAAAACTGTCATTATGGTCCATCAGTCAGCGTATGGGTTTATGGAGGCCGGGTGATCATTTTAGCTCAGGTTTGTCTAACACTTGGCCAAGTGGTGTCCCTGAAACCATCGTGTGTGTGTGTGTGTGTGTGTGTGTGT
>NW_005238956.1:0-242 GCF_000412655.1 Myotis brandtii
CAACTTGGCCATGTCTGACCACTACCAAGTGACCGAGCTGCCCAATGAACCCAGGCTCGTTGTAGCCCAGGCTCTAGACCAACGGGCTACATGCTTTTCCACTTCTAGAGTGTGGGGCCCAACAGCACTTGTTTGGCCTGGTGTAACTGATGGAGGAGACCATGGAGAATGGATTCTTTGGAGATCCACGGGAACCCTGGGCACCCCAGGGGCGGGCGCTGCCCTGTCACACATGCACGGTC
>NW_005238957.1:0-242 GCF_000412655.1 Myotis brandtii
GGTCACGACCCACAGGTTGAGAACCGCTGGTCTAACATGAAGCAGACACGTGGCAGGAGGGCTGACGGCCAGGACAGTCCACAGGGTACATGGCCCCTGCGGTCTCTGCTGTCGCGCTTTGGAAAGTCTTAGTCTTTGAACAAGGGACCCCTCATTTTCATTTTGCTCTAGACCCGGGCAGCTATGTGAGCCATTCTTATCAGGGGCACAGGGTTGGTGGAACATACAAACTGCAGGCGCTG
>NW_005238958.1:0-242 GCF_000412655.1 Myotis brandtii
AAAGAACTTATACAACTCAACACTAAGAAGACAACCCAATTAAAAACTGGGCAAAGGATGTTAGTAGGCACGTCTCCAAAGAGGACATATGGATGGCCAATAGACGTGAAAAAAATGCTGTGTCACTAATCACCTGAGAGATGCAGATTAAAACCACAATGAGATATCATCCCACTCCTATCTGAATGACTACCATCAATAAATGAACAAATAAGTGTTGGTGAGGATGTGGAGAAAAGGGA
>NW_005238959.1:0-242 GCF_000412655.1 Myotis brandtii
CCCGCCAATCGGCCACTCGCTCACTCGGGCTTTGCCGCTCAGTCACTCACGTTCCGCACAGGAGTCAGGAGCCATGTCCTTGCTGACTCCCCCCCACTTCCCCTCCACCGCCTCCTCCGCCTCCTCCGGGTCTTCTTCCCTCCCCACCTCCGCCCGGCGGCTAGCGCTGCAGCCCGGAGAGGGCACACATAATCAAGTAGGCCTCCGCACAGGCGCACTGGGGGGCTCCCGCTGGGCCCGGG
>NW_005238960.1:0-242 GCF_000412655.1 Myotis brandtii
AATTGTTTGCCATTTATTCTTTTTTACTGAGTTTAAAGGTCCCTAAGTCTTACCTTGTTTATTCTGACAAGCTTTTCCTTTGTGATTGTTACTATGAAAGTCTGAGTTTAGGAAGTTACTTCCTCTCCCCCAAGTTAGGTAAATTCTCCTAACTTCTCTCTGGTTTCCACCGTCAGTGCCGTGCCAGCTGGCCCCCGTTCTGCTAACATTTCCTGTTTATTTTTCTGTTGTCAAACTAACCT
>NW_005238961.1:0-242 GCF_000412655.1 Myotis brandtii
CTTGAGCAGACATTTATCCTTCTGCAGGGGAAGACTCAGTGTTACACTGATGTTAGTAGGCCCAAATTCACCCACAGATTCCTTGTACCTAACGAAATCCTAATAAGAATTTCTTAAGGCTTGAAAGATTGTCTCTGTGAACATTCACATATACATTCAAACAGACATACATATAAAGATATACGTAATAAAGGTGATATTTCATGCCAGTGGCTTAACAGTTTTGGTCAAATTGACTCTGC
>NW_005238962.1:0-242 GCF_000412655.1 Myotis brandtii
ATGGGCATGGCAAACTGTTTTCCTTTTTGTACCAAGACCCAAGCAAAGTGATCAGGTGAGCCAGGCCTTGAAGTTGCCCCCATAATTTAAATGTGAACACAGTGTAACTAGAGGGGCTGCATGCTGTGAATAAGAGGATTCACTTTTAAAATTTTGACCACAATAGACTACCAGTAGATACAGGCTGAAGATCCAAATTACTCCTCTCTGTTCTCTTCTCTGTGGAATAAGGAACTCTTATA
>NW_005238963.1:0-242 GCF_000412655.1 Myotis brandtii
CAACAACATTGCTGGGTATCACTCAGGAGAAAGAGAACCCCTAGCTCCAACCCTGTGCCCTGAGACATTGCCTTCTAGAGCTCACACACAAGCAGTTCCTGGAGGTCCTGGTTAATTAAACTAAAGCCAGATTCCTCCCCCGCCCCCAAACAGTTAATCTAAATGGTAATCTTTTAAAAGGGTTTCTGTATTTGATTTGGGTGCCCTATTCTTTCTTGTCATATAAAAACACCATCTTAACT
>NW_005238964.1:0-242 GCF_000412655.1 Myotis brandtii
GGAGGAACCCTAAGTGCAATTACTGAGTGAAAGAAGCTAATCTGAAAGCCTATATGATTCCAACCATATGACATTCTGGAAAAGACAAAACTAGGAAGGCAGTAAAAAGATCAGTGGCTGCCCATGGCTCAGGGTATGGGGGGCGATGAACAGGTGGAGATCAGGGGAGTGTCAGAGAGGTGAAGCCATGCTGTATGATCCTGTAACAGTGGATACATGATGTTACAGTTATCACCCATAGA
>NW_005238965.1:0-242 GCF_000412655.1 Myotis brandtii
CATCGTGGGTAACCAGCAGTGACTGTCACAGCGCCTCGCATCCAATCCGTGAGCTAAAACGTATTTCTAAACAGGACAGAATTGCTTGGGCTTAACTGTATTTCAGAGATGAGACTTTTTGAAATCTTATACACTAAGATGCCATTTTAGGAAGCACAGCATTGCACGTCGGCTTTCAGCGTGCGCATTCACATTTGGAAGTTACTTTATGTTAGTTTAGTGGATGTGCCGAGACGTGTAGG
>NW_005238966.1:0-242 GCF_000412655.1 Myotis brandtii
TCTGTAACCTCAGGATGCCTCCTGCCCGGCCCTCCCTTCCATCCCCTCTGTCTGCCTTCCCCTCCATCCTTGCTGCCCGCCCGCACCCCTCCATCTCCATTCCTCTCTTCCGCTCGCCATTGCGTGTCTGGGAGGAAAACCCTTTCTGTGTTTGCTGTGACGTTTCTCAGCCGTCCATTTGGCCCCTTTTGAGTTTCACGTCGCTCCTTGGATACCGAGGCCGCTCCCTGGAGTGGCTGGAG
>NW_005238967.1:0-242 GCF_000412655.1 Myotis brandtii
CTTCTCACCAAATCCACTGACCACCAGCCTGGTCAGACCCAACATCACCTCCCGCCTGGACTATCCCCTGAGGCCCCTGCCTCAGTCTTCACCACCCCCGCCCCCATCTGTTCCCCAGGCAGCCACTCGGGGGCGCCGGTTCCCACTTACAGCAGTTCACACCCGCTGCTCAGAGCCCTCCATGGCTCCCTGCTCACTCTGTGTCAAGCCAAGCCCTCCCCCTGGTTTACAAGGCCCCATAC
>NW_005238968.1:0-242 GCF_000412655.1 Myotis brandtii
TGTGTGCCTGCTTTCCTCCCACCGAGCTGTGGGTTTGTACTTCATTCCTCTGCAGATCCTGAACCCACCTCACACCGACCCGACGGCGTGCGCCCAGCAGATGGCACTGCCTCATCTGAAACACGGTTTGTGGAGGGAGCCTGCAAGCTCAAGGTAGAGGGAGAGATGGAGGAAACGCCACACAGGCAGACGTGCCCGACACACCCCCTCCCCCGCTGCCCTGAAGTCACTCAGAGGAAGCA
>NW_005238969.1:0-242 GCF_000412655.1 Myotis brandtii
ATGAATCATTTTCCATGAAAATTCTAGTGCTGTCTACAATTGTGAGTTCTCTATAGCTCTAACAAAATATTTTTCCTTTTCTAAATTTTGTGATAACTACAATAGGAATGTAGAATGAACAATATTAAGATTGTCTATGTCTGGCTGGCATGGCTCAGTGGTTGTATGTTGACCTATGAACCAGGAGGTCGATGGTTCGATTCCAAGTCAGGGCACATGCCCAGGTTTCGGGCTTGATCCCC
>NW_005238970.1:0-242 GCF_000412655.1 Myotis brandtii
GTTGGAGTACATCCCATGAGAGGGGCTGAAGTGTAGGCAAGAATGGGGAGCAGGGAAGACCCAATGGGCTGCCATCATATTGCATGCACGAGCCCGCGGGGCCTCTGCATCCAGGAAGCCTGCGCACCTCTCAGACCTGCCCAGGCACCGTGTCCTCAAGCTGTTGCTCCCAGTCCACTGTGAACATCTCCCGCCTTCTCTGAGCTCCAGGGCTCTCTGTGGAGTGGCCTGCTGGGTATGAG
>NW_005238971.1:0-242 GCF_000412655.1 Myotis brandtii
GCCACACACTCAGTGGCTTATCAAACAACACAAATCCACTACCTGACGGCTCAGGAGGCCAGAGCCCGAGGCCGTTCTCTGGGCTGCAATCAAGGTGCTGGCAGGGCCGCCTCCTTCCGGAGGCCCCTGGGGAGACCGCTGTCTCCCCCTTGCCATCTTCTAGAGGTGCCTGCCTTCCTTCGCTCCAGGCGCCTTCCTCTGCCCTCCTAGTCAAAGCTCTGTCTTGGAGCGTCGTCCTGATA
>NW_005238972.1:0-242 GCF_000412655.1 Myotis brandtii
GGTTTTCTTCCAAGATGTCCTGAGGTGGGAGTCCAGACATTTGTGATCTTGTTCTGGTGATACTGTTTTCTCACGGTGTCATTTTTGGACATGTTACTGAATCTTACTGTAACACGTGAACATGGACTACATCGGGGGTTTCCAAACCTGGGCAAATGTCAGAATTACCTGAGCTTTGTAAAAATAAACTCAAGCCCTGGTTCTATTCTTCGGGGATTTAACTGGCTTTTGAAATTCCGTGT
>NW_005238973.1:0-242 GCF_000412655.1 Myotis brandtii
CCCTTGGGCACTCTCTGCAATACGTCTTTGAGGCAGGAGGTGAGGGGTGCAGAAGGGAGGACCTGAGGCTCTGGGGAAGGTGTGGAGTAAAGGTGAGCCCCATTCACCAGAAAGGAGAGCCACCTTTGCCCATTTACAAAGGCTCAGAGTTGGGAACTTGCCTGAGCGATCCCACGGAGGGAAGCCATGGACCAAGATTCAAATCCTGCCTGTCCTGGGTGGACTGCTAGGAGAAGCCAGCA
>NW_005238974.1:0-242 GCF_000412655.1 Myotis brandtii
CCATATCTTCTCTTGACATTTAAGGTATAAACAAAACGGATGCTGATCCTGGAAAGACACATCTCCAAGGAGCCTCTTCCTCCGGGGAAGCAGGTGAGGTGAACGTGTCATTAGAGCCAGTATATTCAGGAGCACAGCCTGTTTTTATTCATTCATTCAGTAGATATTCACTGAGCACCCATTTACAAGGTGCCAGGCACACTTTCAGGCACTGTGGACACCACAGTGGTACCTGGTTCAGA
>NW_005238975.1:0-242 GCF_000412655.1 Myotis brandtii
AGTGAGGGACAGTTAGATCCTGCAGGAGTATCAGGGGATCTCCTGGACAGGTGGGCACTCCCCAGGCTGCAGGGCTTGTGCACAGAGCCCATGCCATCTTGGAACCCATCAACACCACCCAGACTGGCCTTGGACACTGCCGGGACCCTGTAGCCACACCACAGAAAGTCATGCTTCCTTGTCCACATAGCTGCAGACCCCAGGACATCCACCTTCAAGAGCACACAGCTCCCATAGCAGAA
>NW_005238976.1:0-242 GCF_000412655.1 Myotis brandtii
AAAAAAAATGTTCAGCTGAGTATAGAACTGGAAAGAAGCCTGCACAAATGTTCTGTGTCGCTTTGAGAGTTGGAAAATATGCTTAAGTAGGACCTATTTTGCAAAAGTCCCAGAGAACAACTTGACATTAGTGGAGGCTGATATGCCAAAAATGAATTACTAATGGACTAAAATAAGCCACTATAAAATCTCTAAAGCTATCTACTGCATTTAATGATTCCACAAGTTGGACAGCTTTCATG
>NW_005238977.1:0-242 GCF_000412655.1 Myotis brandtii
TTTTGCTCACTTTCTTTTTCCGTTATGACACTCACTCTCTCCAGAAAATACCTGCAATTAGAAACTTGTGCCTTTGTACCTCAAATATATCGTTGCAAGGTTACATGATTTGCAGATCTTCAACTATGCATCAAAAATTTTGGTCAGATTTATTTCTCAAAATTGTCTGTTTTCTCCAGAGACAAAAGTCCCTTTCACAAAATACACCTTTTATAATTATATTAACAATGTCAACAATGCCA
>NW_005238978.1:0-242 GCF_000412655.1 Myotis brandtii
CCGGGCCAAATTTGCATTTTAATGAAAATCTGATCTGCATTTTCCTGCATTTTAATGGGTCCATAGTTACCAATTCCTGGTTCACTTCATAGACTGTATCTACCGGGAATAGTGAGAACTGACTGTCCGATGCACATATTAACAAAGAAAAAACCAGTAAAGTCACATTAGTACCAAAGTAGAACTTAAAAAGAAATGCATCCTTCCCTGGCCGGTGTGGCTCAGTGGGTAGAGCGTCGGCC
>NW_005238979.1:0-242 GCF_000412655.1 Myotis brandtii
GAATCATTGATCACCACTCTAAAACCAATTTAAAAAACTCCAAGAAAGCAGCACAGCACACACAACAGTGTGGACTCTGAAGACACACAGATTATATTAATTCTACCCTTCAATGCGATGAACACTCCAGCAGAGTTACGTGCAAAGTCCCATGGTACATGTAGAAGAGAGCGACGCTGATGGAGGGACTGAAGGGAGGCCCTAGGAGCAGGTGGCATTTGAGGCGGGCCTTGATACATAGG
>NW_005238980.1:0-242 GCF_000412655.1 Myotis brandtii
CTTGATCTCCCCAGTTGGTCCCTCCAGCTCCTGACCCCTCCCTGTCGCTTCAGACAGCACCCTCTCCAGCTCCTGTCTACAGGGTGGGGGGCTGCCTCTCTCCAGTGTCCTATGAGGGGCCCTGCCTGGACCCATCCTTGCCACAGAGTCCACACACGCCGTCCAAGCAGCTCCTTAGCCAGGGCAGTCAGGAGGAGCAAGCGTTTTTTTTAAAAGTTAAAAAAAAAAATGGGGATGTTATT
>NW_005238981.1:0-242 GCF_000412655.1 Myotis brandtii
CCTTTCTCTGGAATAGCAAACTTTTAGTATTACTTAGACTGAGAGACAGGACTACAGCTCAGGAAAGAATTGAGCGTGACTTAAACTTGAATATTAGATATCTGACATGGGGGCTGTATCACTAGCCACTCTTGTTTCTAGGGCCCCTACCAGCTGCTGTCTGACTGTTGAGACCCTCTTCTCATGCTTTTTACTTCTCTGCCAAGTCCTGGAACTCTCACTGCCCCTGAAAACTCCTACTT
>NW_005238982.1:0-242 GCF_000412655.1 Myotis brandtii
CCCTTCAGGCAGGTCGGGGCCATCTGCAACCAGACCTTCGATTTGAGTTTTTGCTATCAGCTGGGTCTGCACTCAGCTCTGCACCTGCTGGGGCCCAGGCAGGCAGGGTGGTCAGTGGAGGGAGTGGCCCTGGGCAGGGGTGAGGGCGAGTGTCTGCCAGGAGAGCCCTCCACGAGCATAGCAAGCAATCCTCCAGGCAGGGCTTCCCGAGGGGTGCGTCCCCCCCAGACAGCTCCTCCAGG
>NW_005238983.1:0-242 GCF_000412655.1 Myotis brandtii
ACGTTACTAATTTTATTATTCATCTTCTTTATTGTCTTTCTCTCCCACCTAGAATGTAAGATCTATGAAGACAGGGATTTACCTGCTTCATTCGTTGTTCTACTTCCAATACCCAAAACAGCCCGGCACTGGCAAGCATTCAAAATATATTTTTGAACGAGTGTTTACACAACAGTTACTCTTTTTGAATCCATCTAGAAATCATATTCATACCAGCTTTTACATATATGTGTACATATTAT
>NW_005238984.1:0-242 GCF_000412655.1 Myotis brandtii
AGACATAAACATCCATGAGAGACATCAACATCAATCAGCGGCTCCTGCACGCCCCCTGCTGGGAAATGAGCTTGAAATCAGCATATGCCCTGAACAGGAATCAGACTGGTGACCTTCTGGTGTATGGGTCAATGCTCAGTCACAGAACCACAGTGGCCTGGCGAGACTATATTTTTTTAAGCACACATGTAACACATATTTAACGCTGTCAACTAAAAAAAATCTGGGTTTATGTAAAGAGA
>NW_005238985.1:0-242 GCF_000412655.1 Myotis brandtii
CCCCCAAGTGTGGGGGACGTGAAAGCCGCGCCGGGCGATCGGGGAAGTGAGTCAGGTGTCACCATCACTGAAGACATTTGCTGTTTGACAGAAGTCCATCGTGAATTCTCTCCTAACATAAATGACCACCTCTGACGGGTCGTTGGTGCAGATGAAATGTGTACACGTTGGGTTTATTTACTATGAACTACCCCGTAGCGGACGAGTGAGCAGTGGCTTCCTACTGAAAGGACCGTGCTGTG
>NW_005238986.1:0-242 GCF_000412655.1 Myotis brandtii
CTTGCTCTGAATTTACCCTGTTTCAGCATAGCCTCCTACGCTTAGGTATGTGAATAAAGCATTAATATTATTTTTAATGTAATTACATAGACATTTTGGGTTTTTTTACTCTCTTTATCACCTTTGGGAAATCTGGTGGGTGAGTCTAAGGGAATATAGCCACGTTATTAGCCTAAAACTGGTGAAGTTTTATAATAATGGCAAGCCAGAGGGTTTAAAATAATCAAATACATAAAATTTTA
>NW_005238987.1:0-242 GCF_000412655.1 Myotis brandtii
CTTTAGCCCCGACCTGTCACTGAAATCTGTTTTCCCCCCATTCTGTTCCTGCAGGATAAGCCTGCTTAGTCTTCCAGTCTCACTCATGATTAGAGCCCTCACTGGGGTGGTCCCACGGAGGTGGTTTGGTTCTCCCTGGGGTGCAAGGCAGGATGTGTGTGCTGTTTCAAGGCTCCCCAACTGATTCTAAAATGCAGGCCTGGTTGGGAACCAGGGACTGTGGGTGTGGGGAGGAGCGGACT
>NW_005238988.1:0-242 GCF_000412655.1 Myotis brandtii
CTTTAGCCCCGACCTGTCACTGAAATCTGTTTTCCCCTCATTCTGTTCCTGCCGGATAAGCCTGCTCAGTTTTCCAGTCTCACTCATGATTAGAGCCCTCACTGTGGTTGTCCCACTGAGGTGGTTTGGTTCTCGATGGGGTGCAAGGCAGGATGTGTGTGCGGTTTCAAGGCTTCCCAACTGATTCTAAAATGCAGGCCTGGTGGGGAACCAGGGACTGTGGGTGTGGGGAGGAGCGGACT
>NW_005238989.1:0-242 GCF_000412655.1 Myotis brandtii
GGTGGGGTCAGACCAAACCTGGGTTCAGCAGGAAAGAATTCAGAGCAACACCCAAACTGTAAGACAACATTTATTGGGTAAATGACAGGGGTAGAAGAAGTAATTCCTAGGAGAAATAGGCTTAGGAAACAAGTTATAGAGATAAAAGAAGGGCCCTTAGAGCTTGGGAGCCAGGAAGCTAATGGTAATGTGCCTGGGGAGAAGAAGGGGGAAGGGAAAAGGAAAGGAGGGGGAAGGGAAAG
>NW_005238990.1:0-242 GCF_000412655.1 Myotis brandtii
TTGAGAACCACTGGGCTTTGAGGCTGTGAGGGAAGGCTGGGTCCTCTCCACAGACAAGGGCTGCGGACAGAAACAGTCCCTGGTGTTGCTCGGATCTCAGAACACCTCTGAGCTGCTTCTGGTAACGTTTTCTCTCGATGTGTTTTTCACTCAAAGAATCTTAAGGATGTTTTGGTGCCAGAGAAACCTGTTCAACATTGTCTACAATAGCACATGTATCTGCTGACTTTAGGCTGGGAAAA
>NW_005238991.1:0-242 GCF_000412655.1 Myotis brandtii
CTTCTATTCTTTGTACTGTGGCATTCATTAAAAATAACAGCCAGCACTTACTGCTCATGTGCTATATGCCAGGTACTTAACCCTCGCAGCGGCACCAGGATTTAGATATTATCTCAGTTTTGTAAATGAGGCTGAGGAAATGTGAGTGACATGTCCAGGCTGACATAATAGTGGCCAAAACAGATTTGGCTGAGACTTCCTCTATTTCCAAAGACCATGCTTTAGGTCACACTGTGCTATCA
>NW_005238992.1:0-242 GCF_000412655.1 Myotis brandtii
TGCCAACAATTATTGGTTTAAGTATGAAGTATGGTATCGTTTTAAAAGAAATATTTGTAATTCATTTTTCTTAAACTTTATTTGCGAAACTTTACTGATTCAGGCTGCTAGTCCAGATTAGTAATATTTAAGAGCAGTGGAAAGAACACAGAGTTTGGAGCCAGACAGGCCTGGTTTGAATTCCAATGCTGCCACTTTTTAACTGCTTGTCCTTCAACAAATGAGCTCTGTCATCATCCAAG
>NW_005238993.1:0-242 GCF_000412655.1 Myotis brandtii
AGTCAGGACTCAAATAATGAGTAGAAGCCAGGTTCAAAAGACTTGGAATAGTGTTTAGACTCAGTAGAACAGTAAGTGCAAAGGCCCTGAGGCAGAAGTAATATCAGCGTGACCAGAAGGGAGGCCAGAATGACTGGAGTGCTGAGTAGATGGATGAGGGTGCAGAGGGAAGCAGAGGCGAGCTCAGGCGACGCTCTATAGGCCAGAGTCAGTTATTTGTGTTTCATTCTGGGTGCAATGGG
>NW_005238994.1:0-242 GCF_000412655.1 Myotis brandtii
CACTCTTTCTGTCTTCCTGAAAGCAGGAGAAAAAAAACTCTCATGTGAAAGGGTACACCCTCATCCCAGGAGGCTTAACACATTCCTATCACCAGGGACAGGGAATCGGGGGCTAAGCAATATGTACAAACAAACCTTGTTAAACTAACCCTTATCATCCTGATTACATTTCCATCATTTACTACCTCTGGCTTAAGCCTCTTTGTTTTGTCAATTCTTTACAAATTTATCATTTCTTTGCC
>NW_005238995.1:0-242 GCF_000412655.1 Myotis brandtii
TTAGTGAAATTATTCTATTCTAAAGATTTAGAATACAATGTAAGAGTCCCCATATAACCTTTAATAGCTGAGGGCAGACTCAGATGGCAAAAATTAGTTGTAGTAAAAGCAGTGATGAGCAAAGAGGAAAGAGAGCAATTGGAATGTGTTTCCTGAGTTGATGTAGTTAAAAAAGTTAATATCAATGTAATTAGTACAGCCTAATGGAATCTTATAACTTAGGTTTATTTCTGAAAGTTTTT
>NW_005238996.1:0-242 GCF_000412655.1 Myotis brandtii
AAAGTTTGGCCAAGATTAACTTTGGGCAGCCCAGAACCCACCTGCCAAGGCCCTGGGCAGGGCCAGGGCCACTGCCTGGAACGAGGTCAGTCACAGCCCAGTGGGGATGGGTGTCCCAGAAACTCGGCTGGGGGTACTGGCCGCTCCTCCTTGACTCACCAGCCTAGCCCTCCACCCAGAGCAGGGCTCTGCACTCCTGGCGGCTCAGCCAGGGTCCTGAGAGCCAACACCAGCAGACCATG
>NW_005238997.1:0-242 GCF_000412655.1 Myotis brandtii
GGGGTGAGGATTAACAAAAAAGAACTAGGTGATACACCTTATGCAGGTAATAAAGCAACACCACCACGTGCTCCGCTTGTTCAGACTGTGCACAGAGGTTATAAGATCACAGGTTTTTCACCTGCTTGGGGAAAGCAGTCTCGCTGGCTCATTAACAGCACAATCGTTCATATGATAATGACCGCTTACTGAGAAGCTGTGACAGTCTAGGCGCTCTGTGTACTTACCTGCAATCCGCTGTG
>NW_005238998.1:0-242 GCF_000412655.1 Myotis brandtii
ATAAATGTGGCATAGCTTATAGTATTATTATAGGTCTGTTTTATTTTCATAAAATGTAATATACCTACATTATGATGTCCTTTTTCAACATTGAAATGGAAAGCCTACTATGGGTATTATTCATGTAATTTTGTTGAAGACTGCTTATCCAAGCCACTAATTTTACTCTTCCTAATGAATGAAAATGATTAAATACCCAAAAAATGTCATAACCAACAAGAGTTGACTATTGGTCTGATGAT
>NW_005238999.1:0-242 GCF_000412655.1 Myotis brandtii
TGAATCTCTCAAGTGGAGAGAGAGTTGCAGGTGTTTGTATCTTTATGTTCAGGAATGGTAAGTGTTGGGATGGTACGGGCAGGGCACTAACACATCTGCTACACCACCAAATACATTTAAAAAAGCAAAGAGTCCTCAAACAAAGAGGTCTAGTCAAAGCAATAAAAGCAAAATCAAAACAAAACACACGTACACCTTGGTCACCATGAAAGTAACCAGTATACAACCTGTAACCATGGCAA
>NW_005239000.1:0-242 GCF_000412655.1 Myotis brandtii
GCAGGCCATGAGGCAGCCGGCATTGTGGAGAGCATTGGAGAAGGAGTGACTGCAGTAAAGCCAGGTATAGAACTCCTACTTGGAGAAGGTACTGTTCAGGACCCCAAGATCACCCAGCCTGGGTGATGAAACTGAAGCAATGAGAGATGCAAGACCTTGCCGAGGGCAGCAGCACAGCTAGGGCTTGAACAGAGGTCTCCTCCTTTTCTGCCCCCTTCCTGCCTCAGACATGTATGCATTCA
>NW_005239001.1:0-242 GCF_000412655.1 Myotis brandtii
CTACAGAAAGGGACATCTAGTGTGCCAGGCACTGGGAACAAAGCCACTCCTCTACCTGGTATTTTCTTCTCTGGCCCTAAGGCAGTTTGTTTGGCTTTTAAAACTGGACACTTGCAAGAGAAGGTGTATGCATCTTCTTTGTAATCACAGAATCAGTGAGCCCTGGTCCAAAACCTCAGGACAAGGACTGAATTTTTAAGATTTTCTGTCTGTTTTCTAGGTGTTGGGGAAGTTCTACTTGA
>NW_005239002.1:0-242 GCF_000412655.1 Myotis brandtii
GTTATCAAAGTAGTCAAAAGGTTGATGTAGTATTTTGTAAATGATACTCTGATTTTTGAAAAATTAAAAGCTGCCTTAGCGGTTGAGATAAACTTCACATGTCCATCCAAGGTGTCGAATGAATCAAACAGCACAATGCCCACTCAAGTCTAGGAAGCCATACTTTATCCATTCCAAGATTGCAAGGCCCACGTATCCCTTTATGACTTACACAGAAAACTAACATTTCCGTTATCTTGTTA
>NW_005239003.1:0-242 GCF_000412655.1 Myotis brandtii
ACATTATCAGCATCACCTGAAGCCTATTAGAAATGAAAATCTTCAGGCCTGGCCAGGTGGCTGATTGGGGGTGTTGTCCCGTACACCAAAAAAGTTGCAGGTTCAATTCCCAGTTGAGATCCATATCTGGGTTGCGGTCTGATTCCCTTTGGGGCTTTTATGGCAGGCAGCCAATCAATGTTTTTGCTCTCACATGGATCACTCGATCTCTCTCTCTCTCTTTCTTTCTCTCTCTCTCTCTC
>NW_005239004.1:0-242 GCF_000412655.1 Myotis brandtii
TCTATCCTGGAGAATGTTCCCTGTGCACTTATGAAGAATGTGTGTTCTGCTACTGTTGGATAGAATTTTCTGTAAATGCCTGTGAAGTCCATCTGATCTAATGTGTAGTTTAAGTCCTGTGTTTCCTTATTGATTTTTGGTCTGGATGTGCATCCATTGCTGAAAGTAGATTACTTAAGTCCCCTGTTATTGTATTGTTTTCTATCTCTCCCTCAGAACTGTTAGTATTTGCTTAATATAGC
>NW_005239005.1:0-242 GCF_000412655.1 Myotis brandtii
GGAGGAACTAGTATAATCAAGGGAAGAGCAGACAGCCTCTGAGAAGACTGTGCAGTCAGGGCTGTGATCCGAGGAACAGCGGGTGTGAAGCAGAGGATGGCATCAGTGGCTCCTGCCTTGGGTGAGCAGCAAAGCCTCTCCAAGAAGATGTCTACGCTGAGCCCCAAAGGATGAGCAGCTTAAAGCTCACAGGTGAAAAGGAGAAGAGCTGAGTGTGTGTTCAAGTCAGAGGTCCATCTTGG
>NW_005239006.1:0-242 GCF_000412655.1 Myotis brandtii
TACAGAGAACAGATCTGAGAATGTGACACCAGAAGCAGTAAAAGTTAGAAAACTAAAGTGATAGCCCAAGAAATAGACTATTGACAGTGTAGGAGGTCTGGTAAGCAAGGCTCATAAATATTTAAAATACACGGGTTTCTGGTTTGGGTGATTGGGCAGGGGAAACAGAAAGAGGCAGAGTTGTATGTGCAAGTAGAACGAGTAAGGAAAATGCCTGGCCAGTGTGGCTCAGTGGTTGAACA
>NW_005239007.1:0-242 GCF_000412655.1 Myotis brandtii
CAGCTCTGGGCACGGAACTCACAAACCTCCAGGCTGGTGCTTATGCCCAAGGCCAGCCTGGAACTCCAGCCCTGGCCAGACGGACACTCCCGGATGTCCAAGCCGACCAAACCCGATGTGTGAGGCCAGATGCACCCCCTCTTCGCCTCCCCTGCCCACCCCCCCACTCTGGATCTGCCCAATCTCCTGCAATCACTCCCCTCTCCCAGGCTCCTCGCTGGAAGCGCCTCTCAGACTCCCTG
>NW_005239008.1:0-242 GCF_000412655.1 Myotis brandtii
CAATTTACTACATTCCCCTCACTGGAAAATTACTATTAATCTTTCTAGCTAGATCTTGCAAAACATCATCCACTTTTCTGAAATCCCAAACAGACAATGGTTCTTGCTACAGGCTTTATCAGTACATTCTTCACTTATAAACTTTCATTACTGGTACCCCTTTCTTCCCCAATTGCTCTCCAAGTTCCTTATCTTACCTGGGTCTTACCCATTTTTGCATTCAGGGCAGCAAGAATGCCCTG
>NW_005239009.1:0-242 GCF_000412655.1 Myotis brandtii
AGTCTGCCTAGGCATAATTATTTTATTAGGTCTCAACAGAGGTTTCACAAAGCACCTTTCATTCTTCTAACATTAATTAGCAACTTGTCCTTTTCTCTGGAGGGTACGTTGAGCATGGCCCAGAATATTGGAGCCATAGATGTGGTAGATGCCTGAATGGTCACAGATGTGGATCGTCCTATAGCTCATGCTTTGCTTAAACTGTTGATCACAAGAGTTGATCCTGTCTCTGGTGTCACTGT
>NW_005239010.1:0-242 GCF_000412655.1 Myotis brandtii
AAACTGATTGATCTGTTTGCTATCAGATCATTTATATAATACTAGACGCCCAGCACACACGAAATCATGTGCGAGTAGCTTGCTTCTGCTTGCCTCAGCTGGCCGCCCCGCCCATCACCACTTGTAGCTCGCTGCCCCGCCTTCTGCCACTCATAGCTCTCCACTGCTCCTAGCACTCCACCACTAGTAGTTTGTGCCCCGCCCTGATAAGGCAGAATGATTGGTATGCATAATAACTCATA
>NW_005239011.1:0-242 GCF_000412655.1 Myotis brandtii
TAGCAAGATGCTGCCAGAGCTCCTTCTGTTTAGTCAGCAGCAATTATAACTTCTGGCCAAAAGCACAGGTATTTCTTAGAAGACAAGACTCAGTTAGATCTGAAAAGCTGCCAACACAGCAGCCCCACCTTGCCTTTGGTTCATGGGAAACTAGTGCACACGCTCCCCCAGCAGCACGGGAGAGCCGACGTGAGGAGACGGCATCGGAGCCAGCGGCGGGGCACCACGTGACTTTATTTATT
>NW_005239012.1:0-242 GCF_000412655.1 Myotis brandtii
AACATCAATGATGAGAGAGAATCATGGATCGCTGTCTCCTGAACGCCCCCCACCGGGGATGGAGCCTGCAACCCCGGCCTCTGCCTTGACCTGGGGTCGAGCTGTGACCTCCTGGTTCACAGGTTGACACTCACCCACTGAGGCCCGCCCGTGGGGCTCCCTGGAAGTCTGTCTTCTGGAGGAGGGAGGGGAAACCAATTGACTGGGGAGCCTGGCTTGAGCTCTGAGCTCGGGGGTCAGGG
>NW_005239013.1:0-242 GCF_000412655.1 Myotis brandtii
CTGGAGAAGACTTCACAGTTATCTACACAGAGGTCAACAGTGAGATGGCTAACCTGCCCAAGGTCCCAAAACTAGTACATTTTAGAGTTGGGAATGGAACTGAGTGAGAGGACCTTACCCTACACCCTCTACGCTTTAACCACACTCTATGCTGCCTTTGTGGTATAGTTGTCCTGGGTTCAAGGAGTATGTTTATTTTATCTCATTTGACCTTGAGAAAATCTACAAGGTAAGCATGAAAG
>NW_005239014.1:0-242 GCF_000412655.1 Myotis brandtii
CACTGGCAACCCTTGAGAGAACCCAAAAGTTGGGTGGGGTGAGGACTCAGGGAATAATTAGAGCAGGGCAAACAGTGTAAGCTAGGTGGATGGAGTCACAGGGATGGCACCTGCCCTTTGGCTCTGTGGGGGTTGGGGGGCTCATCAAAGGAATAGCGGCATTTGCCAGCATCTCTATCTGGGAGAAAGCTGCTCCCCAATCTCCGGACCCAACTCAGTTCTTTCCCGTGTGTCCCTGGTGC
>NW_005239015.1:0-242 GCF_000412655.1 Myotis brandtii
GCCTGGTGGAGAGCGCAGCGGGCGCCCAGCTGGTGGGCACCTGGGGGGGTCAGCAGGGGCCGAGCTGGTGGGCTGAGGGGCCATCTGAGTGAAGGCAATGGGCCTGATGCCCCGGGTCCACGAGGACGGATGGGGGTTCAGCTGGGAGTCAGGGGGCAGGCTGGGAAGCGGAGAATGCCGTCTGGGGGCTGCGGGTGGCACAGGGCCAGTGGGGTGCCCAGTGGGGGAGGGGCCTTTCCCTG
>NW_005239016.1:0-242 GCF_000412655.1 Myotis brandtii
GGGGGGTGGGAACATGTGAGGTCCATTAGGAAGGAAAACTCTTGGAAGGTCCACAGGAGAAATAAACCACCATTATGAGGACAAGATTTAGTTGGAAAGATATCATGAAGACATAGCTGCCTCCATAGCAGAGCTACTAACTGCCATCAGATTTTTCTAAAGTAGAATCAAAAGTCTAGTCATTCCTAGTTTAAAATAACTTGACTAGGCCAAGAGACATATGAAAACATGCTCAAAGTCAC
>NW_005239017.1:0-242 GCF_000412655.1 Myotis brandtii
CCAACACCATGAGGATCTGAGCGCTGTTCAGACCAGAATCCCGGAGGACAGACACCTGAATAAAGAAAAGATGGCGGGGACAGGAGGGCTCAGGAGGCCTGGGTGAGGGAAGGAGGAAGGCAGAAAGGGGGGCCTGGTAGGGGCAGGGCAGGGAGGGGGTGAAACCTCAGGCTCTGAGGTGTGTCTCCTGCATTGGAGTCTTGATCATCATCTCTGTCTGGGGGATTCTGGGAAAATCATTC
>NW_005239018.1:0-242 GCF_000412655.1 Myotis brandtii
AGAGGCTGAGCCTTTGCGATCGAATCCCAGAGTGACGCCCTCCATGTTGCCGCATTCTGTTGGTTTGAAGGAAGCTACTCAAGGATCGGGGATCCCATGGGCCGTGCGTTCCAGGAGCGGGATCGTGGTCCATCTTAGACGCCGTCTCCTACGAAAGGATGTATAAGAGATCATGCCTGTTGCTGATGTGTGCATTCATCTCGCAGGTTGTAAGTAGCACAATTTTTGCAGGAAGTGCTTTG
>NW_005239019.1:0-242 GCF_000412655.1 Myotis brandtii
CTGTCAGAGAATCTTAACAAAGAATGCTAAAATAATAGGACCCAGGCCACTCCTGTGAGGTAAAACAAATCTCGACAGTCACCTCGCAAAGGTGCCCTTCCCTGCTTGGACTTCACTTTTAAATCCCTTTGTTCCTAAATTGTTCCTGTTTTTCTCATGCTTTTGGAAAACAGTTAACACCATTTAAGGGGCTATTGGCAGAAGCAATGAGACTCTTTTATCCATTTTTCCAATGTCTCTCC
>NW_005239020.1:0-242 GCF_000412655.1 Myotis brandtii
CGTCCGGCGAGCCATCAGCCAGAGCGGCGTGGCGCTGGTCCCCTGGGCCATTCAGAAGAACCCTCTCTCCTGGGCCAAGGGGGTAAATGGGAGCTGCGGTGGGGGATAGGGGAGGGTTACCTCCTGTCCATGCCCTGTCCCAGTCCCCATGGCCCCCTGCACTGGCTTCACCTACCTGTCTCCCCCCAACCCCAGATCGCCAAAGAGGTGGGCTGCCCCCTGGACGATACCGCCAGGATGGC
>NW_005239021.1:0-242 GCF_000412655.1 Myotis brandtii
AGCCAGGCCGCTCAGGGTGTGTCCCTGGAAGTGTTTCAGGGTGCCATGGCCATGCTGTCACGCATGCAATGGGGAGGGGTTGGGGCGAGGCCTTGGGGAGCATGACCCACAGAAGTGGGGTGAGAGGCTGCCTGCATGCCCAGGGCAGGGGGCGGGCCGGGAGAGAGGGAGTTCGGGGGGCTCCTGAAACCCCCAAACCCCAATTAGCCCCAGGAGCTCCGATAGGCCATTCATTTCTTTTT
>NW_005239022.1:0-242 GCF_000412655.1 Myotis brandtii
TGCGCTACCTGAAGGCTGGCATAGAATCTGCTGCTTCCTTGTTTCCTCAAGAGCTGAGCACAGACCCACACACACAGTAGGTGCTTACTATGTACCACGGCCTTACTGACTGCAGACAGTGTGGGGAGGAGGGACAGGCTTATGCAAAGGCCTAGGCCATGTACCAGGTGCCAGGGATGAACAGAGGACTCAGCTGGGCTCCCAGCCCAGGGAGAAGGCAGGCTTGCTGTGCAAGAAGGATG
>NW_005239023.1:0-242 GCF_000412655.1 Myotis brandtii
CTGTATGTGGGACTATGTTTTTCTGAACGTCTCATTAACTGCTTCCTATCATTTGGATAGTGGAACTGCTCTTTGTAATTTGATAGTGGAACCAAATAGATAAAATCTGTCATTTGTGTGAATTGGTTTCAGATGCCTAGGGACACTGATACACATCTTGGTGTCTCTGAGAAAGGGTGGCAATGGGAGAAGAGTTATTTGGTACTTAACTAGTGTTTGACCATCAGTGCTGGGGAAAAAAA
>NW_005239024.1:0-242 GCF_000412655.1 Myotis brandtii
TTGGGGCTGGCAGTTGCCTCTCACACCTGCTGCCAGCCCTGGCGCTGCTGCTTGCACCCACTGCCGGCACTGGCCCTGCTCACACCCACAGCTGGGGCTGCCTCTTGCACCCACTGCTGATGCCTGGTGGTAGTCTCAATAGCTCAGTGCTGTCAACGGGTGCAAGCAGTGGCTTGCTGCCCCAATCACCCCTGAAGGCTTCTCTACCTCTCCCTGCTCCTGAGGGGTGATTGGGGCAGCAG
>NW_005239025.1:0-242 GCF_000412655.1 Myotis brandtii
TGATTATAGTTTGCAATCATATACTATGTATTCCAAAGACTCAAGGAAGTGACTCCTTCATGTATACATCACAATTATCTATTTTAGAAGAGAGTATTCCAGATGTTGTCTAACCTTCTCCACTTTTCCATCACTACATTTTCCCATCTCTTATCATTTCTTCCTATTATTTGAGACTTTGACCCTTGACATGGTTTTCTTCTTCAACCCATTGAATGATCATGTGGACAGTTATCCAAACC
>NW_005239026.1:0-242 GCF_000412655.1 Myotis brandtii
TTCCTCCCGATATAAAGCCGGACGAGGCCAGGCAGTCCGATTCCACAACCTGGCGTCCATCGGCAGGTGTCTAGCCGTGTCTCAGACTCCTTGACGCTTCCCAATTCCCCCCGGAATTCCATTCCCCTTCGATCCAGACAGACCCGTCGGTGTAGTTGTGATGAGCGCTTCCGATGGGTTTAAAAGCCAGAGTGCATTTCCCAGTTGGCGTGGCTCAGGGGTTGAGCATCCACCTATGAACC
>NW_005239027.1:0-242 GCF_000412655.1 Myotis brandtii
AAGGCCTCACAATTCCTGAATTTCTCTACATCAAATACTCCCTTATCTGATGCTGTAGTATGGCAGAGAAACCCAAAGACAATAGTGTGTGGGTTCAGAGTAGACTTAAGTACTGACCATGGAACTGAACAATGTCTACAAAGCAGGCCATGGGAATTCCAGGAGATTCTAAGCCAGTGGGATGAGTTTCAAGGACCTCCTCCCCCAGTCACATCCCTTTCCTGTGCTGGGCATGACCCAAC
>NW_005239028.1:0-242 GCF_000412655.1 Myotis brandtii
AAGCCCCCATAGGCCCTGATCACCGACCAGGCCTAGGACCCTACCCGAGGGGTCCCGGAATACAAGTGGGCACAAGCCTCTAGTAATAAAATAAAATTGAATGAGAGGCATGGAAACATGAAACAGATTGACAAATCTCAGAGGGAAGGGGGATGGGTGGAGAGATTAAATAAAGAACTTACTGTATATTTCCATGTATAAGACACTATTTTTTCCTAAAATCATTAGACTGAAAATCGAGG
>NW_005239029.1:0-242 GCF_000412655.1 Myotis brandtii
TTACTAACTGTGGGTGCATAGACACTTTTCTTAATCTTACTGTGCCTTAGTTTCCCCACTTATAAAATAAGGCTAATACATTAACTCACAGAGCCATTTTTTTTCTGGATCAAATGAGCTAATCTATGTACTTAGCGAACATTCAATATTATTTTCTAATATCAAAATTATCCCTTTACTTCACCTCAGACACTATATTTCTCCTTTTAGTTTCAATATCTTATCTAATAAACTCAAGAAAA
>NW_005239030.1:0-242 GCF_000412655.1 Myotis brandtii
TTAGTTGGGACACTCGTAAGTCAAGGCCCCACTGTGTATTAGTGTCAACAATAAAAATAAGAAATTTAAGAAGTATATTGCTATTCACAGTTATATCTTCATAGAAATTAAATTAAGGGCTGTTAATGTCAGACAGGGTGTAGGGTGACCTATGGGAAAGCAAGGGATTTCAGCAGGGAGTAAGAAGCTTCTATGTCAGGATGAAGGCAGGAGATTCTGTGAGCCTTCAGAGGAGGCAGCAG
>NW_005239031.1:0-242 GCF_000412655.1 Myotis brandtii
GAGAAGCCATCTTGGCCCTTTTATTTTATTCCTTTGAGTCAAGAATATGTTTTTATTGACATTAGAGAGATAGGAAGGGAGAGGGAGAAAGAGAGGAAGGTGGATGCGAGAGAGAAGCCCTGATTGGTTGGCTCCCCTACGCACCCTGACCTGGGGTCTCACCTGAAACCTGTCAGTGCCCAGGACAGCGTTCACCCCACTGGTTGCACCGGCCAGACCAGGCCCTTTTATGCAAATGGGCC
>NW_005239032.1:0-242 GCF_000412655.1 Myotis brandtii
AGCTCCTCCCTGGTGGATACCTGACCTGGGGTCTAGCCCTCAGACCAACTTTATGAGCAAAGACAACAACATAAGGACCCTCTCATAATGCCCTTACAGAACACTTTACTGACAACGTTTAAGTGATGTAACTGCATATCAATAATGGAAACAAAATTAAGTATATACAGCATTTTGTGTTAGACCAGAGGCCTGGTGCACAGAATTCGATCATTGAGGGAAGTGTGGGAGTCCCTCAGCCC
>NW_005239033.1:0-242 GCF_000412655.1 Myotis brandtii
AGAACTGCCTTATCGTGCGGAGGGGCACAGGTATTAAACACGGTTACTAATTACACTTGTATTGCACGTTATGAAAGAAAAGCAGAGGATGACAAGAGAATCCATATGAGAAGAGAGGTGAAGGAGGCCAAAATTAGGGTGTTTTTAGAGAAAAGTGGGCAAGTGGGTAGATTGAGAGATAATTAGAATATAGAATCAGTGGGGATAGGGAAAGAGAAAGAGGTAAGAAGAATGATGTCTGT
>NW_005239034.1:0-242 GCF_000412655.1 Myotis brandtii
TGTGAAAGATTGAGTTTTTGTTGTAAGCCACGCAGTTTGTAGTCCGTTGTTCCAGCAGTCATAGGACATGAACACACTGGGGTTAGAAGATGTGACGTGACTGACAAGGAAGATGCCAACCTTCAGAAGTGGGACAGCTGAGAGACTTCCGGTCAAGGTGGCAGCGTCCATAAACGCAGTACTCACACATTCCCACAACCACATAAAAATTACAACTAAAGCACAGAACAACCATCATTCAG
>NW_005239035.1:0-242 GCF_000412655.1 Myotis brandtii
TCCACTTCTGGCAGAAACCAAAACAGGACAGCGCCCCACCCCTGGCCACATGGAACCAGCCTCGGAGGCCTGTCTATGCTGAGGGGTGGGCAGGACAGACAGCGAAGTGGGTGGGCTTGGTGTCCCTTCCTGTCCAATCTCTGGGACTCACCTCTGTGGCCACGCGCCACAGTCACAGCTGGGACACCAAATACCACATCTCCCAGCAACTCCAAAAACCGGTCTTTCTTTTTGACAGGGTC
>NW_005239036.1:0-242 GCF_000412655.1 Myotis brandtii
ATCACAACAGGCATTAAAGCAAATCAGTATTACTAGAAATACAGATTAGTCCGTTCATCAGGAAGATACAGCAGTTCTAAGCCTGGATGACCCACAAAACAGGGTTACATAGGCCTGCATGGAGGGCTGAGAAACACACCATCAGAATTGGCCAACAATTTTTAACTTCTTTTAAAGGTTTTCATTTTCAATTGTATTAGAAATGTGAAATTTAAAAATAAATAGAACAAAAAATGAAAAAT
>NW_005239037.1:0-242 GCF_000412655.1 Myotis brandtii
TGTCACCGTGCTGAATAGCTGACGCTCAAGTGCTGTGAGTTCTGCTGGCTTCTGTTTCACAGGATCGCAGAAAGGTGTGCTTGGAAAGGAGCATCTAAAAACCCAGGGGCCAGCAAACTATGACCCTCAGGCCAAATCCAGCCTATGGCTAACATGTTTTTTACCCTTTTAAGTTTATAAAAACACAAAAAATATGCGACAGAGACTGCATGTGGCCTAAAATATTTATTATCTGGCCTTTC
>NW_005239038.1:0-242 GCF_000412655.1 Myotis brandtii
GGCAAAATTTAAAATTTGGCTACAATGTTTCTCATAGATCTATTGAACATCTTCTGTGATAAAATTTTAAAAATTTTTACTGAATGAAAGTTTTAGGAATAAAATGAAAATTCTTAGAAGAGGTATCCTAGCCAGTATTTGGTTCAACAAACGAATCCTTTGATAAGGTAGACAAGTTTCAAAATCTACTAGAAACAATAACAACTTAACCACTGCTTCGTCAACCAATTCACCAAGTGGCA
>NW_005239039.1:0-242 GCF_000412655.1 Myotis brandtii
GACATGCTGGTGGGGACCTCAAAGGAGCAGCAAAATGTGCAGCAGACCCAGCTCAGCGCCCAGAGCTCAGCTGCGCAAAAGCAGAGCCGCCTGGGGCCAAAGCCGGCAAAACCCAGGCCCACGGAGGGTGCGGGCCGGCGGGAGCCTTTCCCATCCGTCCCCCAAATTGCCCTTATGTGACTTTACTTATTTATTTCTGAGAGGGGGTCACACAGAGGGACCCTCCCACTCCTCCTAAGCGA
>NW_005239040.1:0-242 GCF_000412655.1 Myotis brandtii
AATCATATGGAAAATAATTGTGTGCATTTATCTCATTACTTCAATAAATAACAAGTTAGGTACTCAGTTTTGGACACTGAGATATGACATTGAACAAAACAGGTAACATCTCTGACTTCATAGGGCTTGTATTTCAGTGGTTCTGTCTTAAAATGTTGACATTTCTTAGGATAGTTTAATATATAATATCAGTATTCAAGTACTGATAGATTATCTACACTAATAAAAGAGAAACATGGTAA
>NW_005239041.1:0-242 GCF_000412655.1 Myotis brandtii
CGGGGAACATGGGAAATACTCAGTATTTAAGACAGAAGGATTTTCATGCAGGAGGTGTTTATTCAGTTCATGGAAGGGGGTGAGAAGCCAGCCGGGGCGCAGTGATGCCACCCAGGGGTCAGCAAGAACGAAGGTGCCCCCAGCCCGACTGCAAGAACAAAAGTAAGAAGGTGCCCTTGCTGGTGTGACTCAGTGGATACAGCACGGGCCTGCGGACTGAAGGGTGCAGAGACTAGATCGGG
>NW_005239042.1:0-242 GCF_000412655.1 Myotis brandtii
CAAAGGGGACTGGACTGCTCACCTGGTGGCCACCTGTCGCACGACTCCTGCAGCCGGCACGGGCGGAAGGGGCGAAGGGGTGTGTGCTATGCACCCCCCCTCAGGTCCCCACGGATGCCTGGCCCCCCACGTGGACCCCACAGGGACAGTCACGGAACCGCATCGAGCGTGTGACAGCGTGGCTGCCTCCTGCCCCAGGGAACACGCGATCCCTTCCCGTCAGCACAAACGCAGCCGCTGCC
>NW_005239043.1:0-242 GCF_000412655.1 Myotis brandtii
CACCGACTCTGCTCCTGCTCCCCACCATTGCTGGCTCACCACCCTGCTTACCACCATCCCAGCTCCGCCCTTGCCCAGGCCTAATGCTTTTGAGTGAGGCGTCAGGTCTGGGCAGGGGACCTATCAGCTCTGATTGCAGGCTCCAATAGCCTATATCCATTGGGCACCTACTTATGCAAATTAACTGCCATCTTTGTTGGCACTAAATTGCATATCATGCTGATTAGCCAATGGGAGGTGTA
>NW_005239044.1:0-242 GCF_000412655.1 Myotis brandtii
GCCCTTACCTTCCCGCCTCCCGGTCCCCGGTCCGCTCGGGCCCGAGGCCACTGTCCTCTTCCTGGTGCCACTGCTCTGCGGACGTGCCTCTCCAACTCCCCTTCGCCCAGGGGCTCCCCACCTAATCCGCGTGGCTCCTGACAGAGGGAAAGAAAATGGCGTCTCCCGGCCCGTGCGCCTCAGTGGTTGAGCGCCGACCTCTGAACCGGAAGGTCACGGTTCATTTCCGGTCGGGGCACATG
>NW_005239045.1:0-242 GCF_000412655.1 Myotis brandtii
CTCCTTATTGTAACATGATTTTTAGTTCTATAACATACATATCTGTTTTCACAAATAAATTAATTCTACAGACTCTCTCCTTCTAAAATGATCCCTTTGATAAGTTTCTAAGTCATTGTGTTTTTACTCTAAGTTTTTACTTTAGTTATATTTTTGCAGTGCCTAATTAGCTAAGCTTCTAATGGAAATTTGTCTTAATTTTCATTCTTAGGAAGATGAGCCTGTAGGAACTCTTTTTGTGA
>NW_005239046.1:0-242 GCF_000412655.1 Myotis brandtii
GCACTTTCCTCTTGCATTTCCAGCAGCAGCTATGGAGGCTGCAGTAGACAGTCTCCTCCAAGAGGCTTCTGTTCTTACAGTCAACAGAAGGAAACAGGGGGCTTTCTTCTCTCATGGTCACCAAGCACTGCACATGGAAGGCATACTTTTTCTTCTCTGTGAAGCATGGTAAGGCTTCCCTCAGAGAACTAATTAGTCTACTATCTTTGTTGTTGTTAATTCTCACCCAAGGATATTTTTCC
>NW_005239047.1:0-242 GCF_000412655.1 Myotis brandtii
CCGAATATAAATTTTTGCTCAGGGGAGTATAATCTTTTGCCACCAAAACAGCTTTTGGCATTTATAGTCATAAAGGAGAAGTCTGATTTTTGTTCCCACACAGTAACTTCGTTTTTCACTTTCATGTGACTGGGTGTTGGCCTCTTTTCATTTCTTTTGCTGGTAGCTTCGTGTGTCCTACTTGATTTTGGAAATTTAAATCCTGCTTTAGATTAGAAAGTTTTACCTACCTCTTGACTATT
>NW_005239048.1:0-242 GCF_000412655.1 Myotis brandtii
AAAAGCCAAGAGCTCTCTTTAAAAAAAAAAAAAGAAAATAGATAAAACCCTCAGGACAAAGAACACCAGGTGGGCTCTTCTTTGAGCGCGCCCAAGCCCCTTTCCTCAGGCCAGTACTTTGCTTCTCCTAGCCTAATCTCTAAGGTCCCAATGAGACTTGCACCCAGGGGAGCAATGGGCAGTGGCACTTCATCTGGGCTTACCTCCGGATCCTGTCTCCAAGGGCCCTTCCTTTGCCTCAC
>NW_005239049.1:0-242 GCF_000412655.1 Myotis brandtii
TTGACTATAATCCATCGGCTGAACTCTACTTGAGGCCTGAAGGTGATGGGTATTGGTGGCCACCAGACTATTTGGAAAATAGGTTAAATCCATGGTTTAACTGAAAGAGAAAGCTGGTGTGTTGTTGAGCTCTCTGATGAGAGGCGTCCTCAGCTGTAGCACAGAACCACCTCTGAGACAGGAGACCATGGAGACCAGCAGGAAAAATGGCCTCACAGTAGCCAGGGGTATCTAGAAGCCCT
>NW_005239050.1:0-242 GCF_000412655.1 Myotis brandtii
CCCCCCGTCCACCTCCCTGTGCTGCTGTCTGGGGCACCAACCAGGAACTCCTAGGGCCTTACTGCCAGCTGGTGAGGAGCCCGGGCCTGAGCTCCCTGCTGCCATGGCCCCCCATGGTCTGGGGTACAAACTTGGGGCCCCGTACAGAGCACCTCAGATGGGGCATGGGCCCCCGTCCCCCGCCTGGCCTCATCTGATGCCCTGTGCCTCCCCCTCTGCCCCTGGCCACCCACAAACAGCCC
>NW_005239051.1:0-242 GCF_000412655.1 Myotis brandtii
AGCCTATTTTTTGGTGTTTATTAGTAGAGTTTGCTAAATAAACACACTTGAATTTGGGAGTTTGAATTATTTTAGGAAATCATTCTAACTAGTGAGTTTTTATTTGCATGTTTGAGTTTACTTAGGTGAACAAAAGAAGGATAAGTGAAAAGTGTAATCTAATACATGGTTTTCAGGAAGTGCAGGCAGGTGTAAGAGGTCCAGGAGTGGAAGCATATCAGGAACAAGCCAACTAATTTACA
>NW_005239052.1:0-242 GCF_000412655.1 Myotis brandtii
GCTACCAGCACTCATTTCAAAATAGATCGTGTGTGCACGTGTGTGTGAGTGCACGCACACGTGTGTGCGCGTATGTGAGTGCACGCACATGTGTGTGCGTGTATGTGGGTGGGTGAGTGCATGCACACGTGCGCGTGCATGCACACGTGCGAGTGAGTGGGTGGGCACACATGCTTCATAGCTACCACCCTGGCAGAGGCCAGCATTGTCTTGCCTGGACTATGGCATCTGCTTCTCCCTGT
>NW_005239053.1:0-242 GCF_000412655.1 Myotis brandtii
CAACATAAATGGATGAACAAAAATAGATCTAGAGACATAGAAGAATCAAACAGACTGTCCAACCTATGAGAGAAGATGGGGGGTGAGAGAGTAAGAGATCAAAGAATTTGTATGCATGCATGTGAACATAACAAATAGACACAGACAGTAGGGGGGTGAGGACATGTAGTGGGGGTTGGGAGTGGCTGAGGAGAGGTCAGTGGGTGAAAAGGAGACTCATGTAATACTTTAAACAATAAAGA
>NW_005239054.1:0-242 GCF_000412655.1 Myotis brandtii
AAATTCAAGTGGCAGCAGGGAGCTGAGGGGTTGAAGTAAGAAGAGTCTGGCAGGTGGCCAGAGGGGTGGAGGAGATAGATGTGTGAGGGGGACATATAAAAGTATTTAAGAGAACTGGAGGGAATTCTGAAGATGGTAAGAGGAGGAAGTGGGCACAGACACAATGGGAAAAGAGTGGTCTTGCAGGAACCAGTTTGGGGAGAAAGTAAGTTTTGCAAGGAGGCCAATGAGGTTCCAAATTA
>NW_005239055.1:0-242 GCF_000412655.1 Myotis brandtii
CCTTAGGCCCCGCCCCCGCCGCTGGCCCCGCCCCCGATGATTTAAGCCTGGGGGCGGGGGGCGGGAAGCGCGAGTAGGCAGGGTGCTCCCGACGTCTCCGCAGTAGCGCGTTAGTAACCGCCAAGCGGGGGTGGAAAAATGAAGCGCGGCTCTTTTTATTTTTTCAAATGGCCTTTTGCCACGGGTGTTGTCTTTGTTTCAGCCCCCACACAATCCCACGCGTCTCCTTTTCCCCATCTGCC
>NW_005239056.1:0-242 GCF_000412655.1 Myotis brandtii
GCTGAGGACTCCCACACTCAGTGCACTGTCCTCCACCAGCAGTGCTCCTCCCTTTACCCTGGGATTTCTGCCCCATAGCCAGCGGTGTACTTGAGCCAGCTCATACAGGCTTGTGAGATCTGATGTTAAATTTTGGGGAATTTTGTAGACCAGTTAGCATCACATGGGAAGGTGAAAACGAACTATTGTGGAAGTATTTACACCAGGGAAATTGGCAACTGCAACAAATCAAAATGATACAA
>NW_005239057.1:0-242 GCF_000412655.1 Myotis brandtii
CAGAGCACAGGGGCTCGCCTCGCCCGTCCACCACTTTCGTTGTTCATGGCTGTGACACAAGAGAGCCCCGTTTCTCCTTCATGTATGAGTTTTTTGGGGGGAGGAGGTTGGTGAAGGACCTTAAACCCGGACATTGTTGAAGCCCCTCTCCTGGGAACTGAAGGTCTCCTTTCCATGGGGCTGGGGTTGTTTAAAGAGTGGGAAAGGTTGGGACTTTGTAGGGGGTGGGGGTTACTGAAGGG
>NW_005239058.1:0-242 GCF_000412655.1 Myotis brandtii
AATTGGTTCATCTGCAATTCTCTCTTTTTGTTTTATGCACTTAAAACCATTATCCTAAGAATAATCTACAGGCTTCGCCAGAGCACCAGGTTCCGTGGGATGCGGAACCCCTGGTGGAGGGGCGTGGGGAACTGCGACGCACAGGAGGTTGGTGCATCTGGAGACACCTAAAAGCACCGGCTCCCTGGGCTACCCACCCCAAGCTGCTGCCTCAGAGAAGCCAGGCCAGCACTTGGAAGCTA
>NW_005239059.1:0-242 GCF_000412655.1 Myotis brandtii
CGGTGCTCTCTCTCCCCATGTGGCCATGTTCTGCTTCCGTTTTGCAGGAGGCGGCGAAGTTATCCCCGCAGGCTCGTTTTGTCTTCGCCAGCAAGTTACTTAGCGCAGTTTCACTGTGGGAATTCTAGTAATTTCACCAGCCAACGCCTACAGAACGATCTCTCTTCCTAACGCCAACTAGAGAGAGAACGGCCCCAAACAGACGACGGAGCAGTCGCACTACTGCTCCAGGCAGCGGGAGA
>NW_005239060.1:0-242 GCF_000412655.1 Myotis brandtii
TATGAACTTACAATGGCTATGCCATCACGATGGCTATAATTTCACAATGCTTTTGTGGTATAAATGCCTATGACATCACGATGGCTATGAGGTTACAATGGCTGTGACGTAACAATGGCTACGAATTCACAGTCGTTATGATGTCACAATGGCTATGATATTGCAATGGCTATGACGTTACTATTACTATGGACTTACAATCGCTATTCCAACATGATGGCTATGATCTCACTATGGCTATG
>NW_005239061.1:0-242 GCF_000412655.1 Myotis brandtii
ATTCTCACTTCTCCTGTGTTACTGGCTCAGCTAAGCCTGCTGCCCAGAAGAAAGATCTAACTCAACACCTGGCTCTTGTTTACCACCTCTACTTCATATTTGACACTTAATGTCTCCATCCCTCTCCCCTTCCCTGCCCTCACCCCCTGTTCTCCATGTGGGGCAGCAGCTGGCTCAGCAGCAGGGCTGGGGCCTTCACATTGACATTCAAGATCTGAAATCAGAGCAAATGAGAGTGGGGG
>NW_005239062.1:0-242 GCF_000412655.1 Myotis brandtii
AAACATCAAGCACATATGGAATCAAGAAAAGATTGTGGACTCTTTGGATTGGAAAAGAACTGGATAAAAGCATTTATTAGACATTTGAGGACATTTGGACAGAGATTAGATATTGATGATATATTAAGTCATTAGCCATTTTTGGGGGTGTTATATGTCTGGTGGCTATGTTAAAAGAGTCCGTATTTTTTGGAGTTATATTCTGTATCAGTTGATGTAATCAGGAAAAGAACCACACAGTA
>NW_005239063.1:0-242 GCF_000412655.1 Myotis brandtii
GAGTCAGACTTCTATAAAGCTACTGCAAAGCCAGCCTCGGAACCCTTCTCCAGAGCATGGCTGGGACTGGACAGTGTGGGAGGCAGTGGGTTTCAGGGTGTGCTGGTGGCCTTGGGACGGTGGCTGTGGGGGCAGCGGCACCTGCCTCTCAGAGGAAACCTCTGCTTGTGGCCCCGGACGAGGAGGCTCGGCCTGCACATGTCGTGTGCTGGTGGCTGTTCTCTGACATGAGCAAGCGGGCC
>NW_005239064.1:0-242 GCF_000412655.1 Myotis brandtii
AAGCCTGACATCTGACATTTCTCAGTATCTAGTATGAATATCTTGCTCACAGCCCACCAGCCAGGACGGCTCTCATTCTCTCTAAGAAGGGACACAATAAACGAGAATTCAGAGGCCTGAGTCTCATGAGCTGAGTGATGACAGAATACTCAGGGTCATAATGATTGGGGCGAAGACCTGATTTGGAGAACCAGCAGAAGATTTTTAAGATTTTCCATGAACAAGTGCTTCTTTTTTTTTTT
>NW_005239065.1:0-242 GCF_000412655.1 Myotis brandtii
TGCTGATTTACTTTCCGGTCATTCCAAATCATCTGCTGTTCTATGCCTCCATGTCTTCTCTGACATGTTTTTCCAGCTTTCACCTTACCCCTGACAAAGTGATATTTAGTCTTCAAACTTTACCCAAAGATAAGCCCTGACCAGGTAGCTTATCCTGATATGCAAGGTAACGGGTTCAATCCCTGGTCAGGGTACATACAAGCATCAGCCAATGAATGTATAAATCGATGTTTCTCTCTCTC
>NW_005239066.1:0-242 GCF_000412655.1 Myotis brandtii
TTATTTTATTCCTGCATGTGGTGTATATCCCTGACAGCTGCTTTTTTTCTTATTGTATTAAAAATGCCTGGTATAACGCTTTCGAGTGCCCATGAGTCACTTCAAAAGCAGCTGTCTCAATAAAAACTAGCTACTCAACTGGAGGAAAAGCCAGGCCACTCCACCTGGAAGTTTTCTTTGTTTTAGAGATCTCTGACTGATTTTAGTAACTGGCCAGTTGAACACTTATTTTTCCTTTCTTG
>NW_005239067.1:0-242 GCF_000412655.1 Myotis brandtii
TTCACAAAAATTTGCAAACAATCTGACCTAATTGTAAGCATACATATTTGTAGAATTTTCTTAAAAATAAAACAGTATAAACATTACAAACTTGCCTTTGATTCTAAATCAATCAAGCTCACAGCTCTGTCATCCACTTGAAGAATCATATCTTGAGTCCACACTTTGCCCTTGGCATCAAGCAATTTCAGCTTCCTTATTCCATCATCAATAGTTATCATAGCATCTTTCCGATCCAGAAC
>NW_005239068.1:0-242 GCF_000412655.1 Myotis brandtii
GGAACTTTTTAGGAACTTTGTCATCCTTTTCTAGGTTTATCACCGCCAGGGTCCCAGTCACCGCCGCGAAGCCAGCTTCGGGACAAGCAGCCGAGGCCCCCGCCGGAGAGCAAGCCGTGGAGGGCGGGGGCAAACCCTGGTCGGAGCTCCGCTTGGACGGTTTTCTGTTCTTCTTCGAAAACATGCTCCACAGGCAGCCTGGAAACTGAAGCCTTTAAGTGATATCTTATTCTCCCTGCCTA
>NW_005239069.1:0-242 GCF_000412655.1 Myotis brandtii
GTAGCGCCCCCTGCCTTAGCATACCCATGAAAAAATTTCCAAGACTGAGGCTCCTATTGCCAAAGGTGCAGTTTGCAAGAGCAACTCCCTGATGAGATGAGCAGATGAGGTGAGGATAACAGTGATGTAGGAGTCAGAAAACCTGGGGGCTAGACCTAGGCTTCTACCTAACAGTCTGACCTTGAGGATGTTTTTCTGACTCCCGTGGCGTATGCTGCAATGTCACCTTTGACATGTAACCC
>NW_005239070.1:0-242 GCF_000412655.1 Myotis brandtii
CGCCTTGCTGGTTCTCACCCCCTCACCTGGAGAGACTAGACAGTGGAGTCCATGCTGTACTGTCCACGGTTCTTCCTCTCGTTCCAACTTGAAGAGCGCGTCTGGTTTGCTGACGTGATACCCTGCTCATGAAAAACAAAAGAAGACTTAGACATACTAAATTGAGTTGGGGGTCTGTCAAGGGAGAATGCTATGTTGCAGGGAATGACCAGGTTTCACATCTGTAACACAAAGACTTTTCT
>NW_005239071.1:0-242 GCF_000412655.1 Myotis brandtii
TCGCTCTTGGTATGTACTGACATCTCTTGATGTGATAATTTTTACTGTCACCGACAATTGTAAGTGTGCCGTTTTCACTATACCCTCACCAAGCACTGGAAGCTAACTTTCCAAGGTGGGCAATTTAGTATGTTAAACATGACACCTTACGATCCGCCCACTGTAGAGAAGTAGGGAGAATAGTAAAATTAGCACCTCCATCCCTCCAGCGTTCAGCCTCAACAATCTCACCACACTGTTCT
>NW_005239072.1:0-242 GCF_000412655.1 Myotis brandtii
TTATGTTTACCTTTATTTCGGGGGTTGGGAGAGGCGGTGGAACTAGTCAATATATGGTCATAATATCCTTAAGTTTTGTCCTACATTTCCCCCCATTGCTTCTTATAACACCTCATTTTCTTCCATGGAATGTGTTTATTAGAAGCATTTTTCTAGAGTGGCATATCAATGCACGTTAAATTTCTTTAAAATGTTTCCACTCCTTTTCTTATGTCCTTTATTTTTACTCAAACTGTCCTTAT
>NW_005239073.1:0-242 GCF_000412655.1 Myotis brandtii
GAAGTTCTAAAACATAAAGCAGGGCAAGAGTAAATCATGAAAGAGAAGCTAGAATGAAGGGAAATAATTAAAAATTATAATATAACATGAGTGCCAGATGAATTCTAATAAAGATTTAAATAATAAAGTGATAAAATTATATAAAAATTTATTTATGGCATTACAGTACTCTGATGATATATTCAATATATTCTCTCTCAAACACTCAGGATAGATAGATAGATAGATAGATAGATAGATAG
>NW_005239074.1:0-242 GCF_000412655.1 Myotis brandtii
GTGACCAGGCAGCTTTGGACCTTGTAGGACATTGTTACTTCTGTGGTTACGAATATGTGTATTCCACTGAGGATAGAACCCAGTAGTTTTCCTTTCTCTAGATTCTCTGAGTCCCCAAGGTGTAGTAACTGCAGATCAGCGTTTAATAACGGCTAAATTCCTCATTTTACAGTTGGAGAACTAAATTTTAAGTGGTGACAAATGGCTTGTTTAAGGTCACGTGGTCATCAGTAAACAAATGG
>NW_005239075.1:0-242 GCF_000412655.1 Myotis brandtii
CAAATGCATACTTGTCAATTAATTAATCTATACAAAATGCAAGACAGCTATTCTCCTTTGTTTTTTCATCATAGATCTTCATAAGAGTTTGGGGGAAAACTGAGGGTCTGCATGGGGTCCAGAAGCTGCCACATTCTATCCCTCCCTCCTTTTTCACCTACACTGACCTGGAACTGTACTTCTTGAGGATAGTGTCCAAAAGGCTAACGAGCTCTTCAGCATTGATGAACTTCTGTGTGCTG
>NW_005239076.1:0-242 GCF_000412655.1 Myotis brandtii
CTTTTTCTGAAGAAACCTGAAACACTGATTTGAAAGAATATGTGCACCCCTGTGTTTACTGCAGCATTATTTATAATAGCACAGATTTGGAAGCAGCCCATTTTGCTATTTCTCTTTCACAACCTTGACCATCATTTAAAAATTACACAAGAGAGATGGTTTGTGCTTACCACTGTGTTTGCCCCTTGAGTTCTTCTTTTTAAAATTTCTTTTCTTTTCTTTATTGATTAAGGTATTACATA
>NW_005239077.1:0-242 GCF_000412655.1 Myotis brandtii
TTTGTGGGCCAGCGCCCGCCCCCGAGCCCCTCAGACACCCAGCATCCGGGCACCTCTAGCTCCCTAGTCAGCCGAAGCCCGTCCATCAGCATTGGCTTGTGGGTCTGATGAATTTTAAGGGAAAAGGAGGAAGAAAACAATGACGCCCACAATGAAGAGCACGGCTTCCACCCGGCCGGGGGCTGCGGATGGTCCGGTCTCGCCGCCTGGAAAGGGGGAGGTGTGTTCGCAGCCGGGCAGCC
>NW_005239078.1:0-242 GCF_000412655.1 Myotis brandtii
AAGAAAATCCTACAAGACAGCAAAAGATATGAACAGAAACTCTTTCATTGGATCCAAAAGCAGCATATTAGAAAAATCTCAAGGGCAAATGTTTCCTTTGGAACATTAAGTTGGTACAATAGCTGGTGTATTTTTTATGAACCCTTAAAACAATATAACTCACAGAAATTCTATTTATAGGATGTAAGTGACGAGAGAGAAATCCTCTCTAAATTCAGCTTTATCTAAATTTCAAAATCATT
>NW_005239079.1:0-242 GCF_000412655.1 Myotis brandtii
AGATGTGCCCTTTTGGGGATTGTTTCTCTAAAACCTTGAAACCTTCAAAATTTGGAACTAGTTTGGGCCTCAGGAACTCCACCCCCACCCCAGCTTCTTTCCTCTTTGCAACTTCTCTGGCTGTCCGGGTGGGTGAGGAACCAGGACACATTCAGGCACTCACATCCCTTGACCCCTCTGCTCTTAGTAGAGTCCGATGGCTGAATTGCCTTCTGTGTATCTTCTGTGGTGAGGTGGCTGTT
>NW_005239080.1:0-242 GCF_000412655.1 Myotis brandtii
GCAGCTAAGACACTGATAGGATGTGATGCTGACAAGGGTCCCCTGCACCCACCTTTGAATCAATCCTTATAGCGAGCTGACTGGACGTGTTCTGGCCGGAGTCACATTCCCCACTCCTGTGATAAATGGAGGGGCAGGAGAAGCAAGAGGGGTGGGGAATGAGAAGGAAGGAAGATTGAGACAATACCAACCAGAGGACAAAGGATGCGGTGCCCCACAGGAAGAGAAGGGAAAGGATGCTG
>NW_005239081.1:0-242 GCF_000412655.1 Myotis brandtii
TCTGGAAAAGCTCAAGCCGCAAGCAGAGTTCCTCTAACGCCCAGCCTGTCTGCATGCAAGACCACAGCAGGCGTGAGCAAGATGGAGTCAGAGAGGCCCAGCGCTTCGCTTTGCTGCGCCACTGACACCGGGTGGCCCGTCCAGCGCTGGAGGCGGTGCTTCCAGCTGTGCATCCGCCCCCAGTGCTGTGCAGCCAGCCGTGCAGGCTCCTCTCTCAGGAGGACTCCCAGACTGCAGGCAGC
>NW_005239082.1:0-242 GCF_000412655.1 Myotis brandtii
CCTGCAACCCAGGTACATGCTCTTGACTGGGAATCAAGCCCTCGACCCTTCAGTCTGCAGACCGACATTCTAATCACTGAGCCACACTGGCCAGGGCCTCTCCCATTTATAACACCCCCCACCAGATTGGTATGTTCGTTAGAATTGATGAACCTGCATTGACACATCATTATCACCAGAATCCAGACTTTACATTAGGGTTCTCTCTCTTTTCTTTTTTTTAAATAATATATTTTTTATTG
>NW_005239083.1:0-242 GCF_000412655.1 Myotis brandtii
AAGAAGATACACATAGCCAATAAACATAAAAATGCTCAATGTAATTAGTCATTAAAGAAATGCAAATCAAAACTACAATGAAATAACATTTCATACCCATTAGCACAGCTATTATTTTTAAAAAAAGAAAGAACAAGTGTTGGCAAGGATGTGAAAAAATTGGAACCCTTGTGTACTGCTGGTGCAGCTGCTATGAAAAACAATTTGGCAGTGATTCCCTTAAAAATTAAACATAGAATTAC
>NW_005239084.1:0-242 GCF_000412655.1 Myotis brandtii
CAGGATTCTGAGATGGCTCCCAACTCCCTGGCGTGCACGCCCTGTGAAATCTTACTCGGAGGTGCAGGTGGAACCCACCAGGTGATAGAATGTCACTCCCAGGACTAGGTGCTAATTGGTTCGCTCTGAGTTAATGAAAAGGGAGATGCCTGGGTGGGCCCGACCTAATCAGGTGCACCCTGTAAAGGAACGAGGCCCTTCTGAGGTCAGGGATATTCCGAGTGTGTGCGAGCCCATGGAGG
>NW_005239085.1:0-242 GCF_000412655.1 Myotis brandtii
TGCATATTTCAAATTATAGATAAAAATGAGAATTGAGTAAACTTAAATAAGTGTCTAAATAACTACATTTTAATAAGAAACTTAAAGTGAAAACGAAGAGAGGAGGGTTAGGGGACTGAATGAAAGAAGTTGAAGGGATTAGCAAAAACACACGTATATGTAACACATAGATACAGGCAGCAGTGTGTTGATAGCCAGCGGGAACGAGGGGTGGGGGATAGGTGGAAGTGGGCAAAGGGGTG
>NW_005239086.1:0-242 GCF_000412655.1 Myotis brandtii
GTATAATCCTTGAGTTGGTAAGAAAATGTGCAACATTTCTGGCTTAGCACCCATACTCTCTCCCTCAATATCTTTCCTTCAATCTCTCCCTTTCACCTCCATATAAAGATATCTATATATATAAAAGCCTACATGACCAAACAACCAGAATAACCGGTTGACCAATCGCTATGACATGCACTGGCCACCAGGGGGCAGACATTCAACGCAGGAACTGCCCCTGCTAGTCAGTGCACTCCCAC
>NW_005239087.1:0-242 GCF_000412655.1 Myotis brandtii
TTTCCTGTGTTTCCAGAAATGCATGTATCCAAAACGAGTACTTTCTCCTCTGTGCTTATGGACCACATGTACTGAGTATGTGTCTCTCGCCCCAACTAGGATGCTGGGAGTCACATCTGTTTCATCCACTTTAGCACCCCCAACCAGCACCTAATAGTGTCTGGAATATCATTGGTGGTTTCATGTATTAATAAATGAGTAAATGTGGATGGCTTACTGGTTGGTGAATGTATGGGTAAATG
>NW_005239088.1:0-242 GCF_000412655.1 Myotis brandtii
CCTTTTGTTTGGGGTTCTCTGCGCTTACAAGTCTATATCCTTTTTGTGGGCCTTCCAAGCCATTCTTGCCTTGTGCTCTCTGCCAGGGCACTGTCTCTCACTTAGTTCTATTTGTACTAATCCCTGAAGTTCTCAGACTTTGACAGCTGGTCCAAAGTGTTCCAGATTCTGCAGCTCTCTGTATCTTTAACCAGAGTGCACTGAAGCCATGCCTCTGGAGGCTGTTGGAGTCTTTTGGTAGG
>NW_005239089.1:0-242 GCF_000412655.1 Myotis brandtii
GGGAGGGCAAGAGTTTCCTCAAGCTGAACAGAGAAAGGGAAAAAAGTCACTTCAAGCTGATGCAATTCTGTGAACAAAGCCAAGTCAAGAGGACACTTCCTCTCCTTTGTAACAAGTTTTCTGGTCTGTCTGGACTGGAGCATAAACTTCAGGGAGAGGATTTGAAGGCAATCAAACCTACTAGAAGTGTTTGCAGTCAGACCCTTGACTTCGAAGGCCACGCCAAAGGAAGCCACAAAAAA
>NW_005239090.1:0-242 GCF_000412655.1 Myotis brandtii
GGCGCCGGCCCTCCACCCTGGTGACTGCTGCACCTGGTCCCGTCCTTGCTCTGTGGAGTCTGGCTACCTGCCCATCACCTTCCCCCTCAACGTGCTTTATTACCCTGGTCCTTCCCGAGCCTCTGGGTAGAGGGGGCTCCTCTCTGGTGGAGGAGGGATTGCATTGTGGTGACTCAGAAAGTCTTGGGAAAGCTCTCTGGTACATTTCCCCCAACGACTCTGATAACGGGAACGGATCCTAT
>NW_005239091.1:0-242 GCF_000412655.1 Myotis brandtii
TAAGCCAGTAGGCGGACATCCCCCAAGGGGTCCCGGAATGTGAAAGGGTGCAGGCAGGGCTGAGGGATTCCCCCACCTCAGTGCATGAATTTCATGCACCAGGCCTTCTAGTCTAATGTAATCATAATATATTTAAATTTATATTTTATATATTACTGATTTTTATGTTATACACCTGCTTCACATTTATTGTCTCTTATCTTACTCCCTTTTGATTAATCAAATATATATTTTTATTCCAT
>NW_005239092.1:0-242 GCF_000412655.1 Myotis brandtii
TGACTCATCCACCTACAGCTATGCTGGGGCATCTGGGAAAAAGGCAGCGGCTTCTTGTCTACCCATAGTCCTCAGTGGTTGGATGCGGGGCCCATTCTGATGAGCACTGAACTGGAAAGGAGCTACCTGAAGACCACAGAGCATCTGAACAGCTTTCTCCCCACCCACCCCCATCACAGCCTGGCCTTGGTCCCCTAGTCATACACTCCATCCAGGTATCACTGGCCAGTCTCATCTCTCCC
>NW_005239093.1:0-242 GCF_000412655.1 Myotis brandtii
GAGCATCTCCACACGGTGAGGCTGGGGGGGGGGGGGGGGGGGCTCCCTCGGGTCAGTGGTGAGCTTTCTACCCGGGTTCCTGGAGACATCAGGCATCGCTCAGCTACCTTCAGCGGCTCCGCAGGTGCTGAACCTGAGACCTGTGCCCGGACCGCACGGGGGCGGGGTAGGGGGGGCACCTCTTAGCTCTCCCGCAGGGGCAGGCTCCCCTCTCGGTCCCAGAAACCTCTCGGGCGGTCAGT
>NW_005239094.1:0-242 GCF_000412655.1 Myotis brandtii
CAATCAATGATTCTCAGCATTGATGTTTCTATCTCTCCTTCTCCCTTTATTTTTGAAATCAATATATATATAGATACCAAATACTTCCATCACTAGAAGGATCTCTCCTGCTGAACCCAGCCCTGAGCCCCCAAAACCGCTAATCTGTTCTTCATCTCTATAAATGTGTCATTTCAAGAATGTTATATAAATGGAATCATATGGTATGTAACCTTTGGGATTGGCTTTTCTTACTCAACACA
>NW_005239095.1:0-242 GCF_000412655.1 Myotis brandtii
CACACAATTTCTGTTGTCAGCCAGGCTTCCAGAAGTGTCTTAGTGTTGGGGGCAGGAGGAGGTCCCTCAAAAGTGTTGTCAAGCACAGATGTGTGAGATGGAAGCAGGAATATTCCTTTTCTTTTCAACGTTTAATTAAATTCTGCAATTGTTATTTAAACACCAAGCTTGTGCAAGGCATTTAGGAGATAAATCATCATTCTAGCCCTTCGATGATCGTACAGTTTCCTAAGAGGCACCAT
>NW_005239096.1:0-242 GCF_000412655.1 Myotis brandtii
TCTGTAGCAACTTTTATTATAATAGGAACTCAAAGTACTCTGGGTGAGTTGAAATTCACAACTAGATTAATTTACTGAATAAATACACACTTTTTGATTGCTGAATTGATACCATAATGCCTCATAAATAAGCAAGATGAAAATGTTTTATTTAGGATTAAAATTGGTATCTTTACAGATACTTTTAACTCATCAGTTTGAATACAGTGTTTTAAATAATTTTGAAAATTTAAGTTGTAAAA
>NW_005239097.1:0-242 GCF_000412655.1 Myotis brandtii
AAATAGTGAATCAACAGAACTTGATAATCAACATAGGATGTGAAGTAGTGGGTTCCAGAGATAGTAGAAGGAGGTGTAATGGAAGATATCCAGATTTGTGGGCTGCACAACAGGTGGATAATTTTACTATTTATTAATTAGGTACAATGGAGGAGATCAAGTTTCAGTGGGACTTATCCACTACCTTGGAAAGACTGTCTATTCATTAGCACTGCCATTTCAAACATTTATTTTATTATTAT
>NW_005239098.1:0-242 GCF_000412655.1 Myotis brandtii
TTTAAAAAGATTGAGCTGTAGAGTGTAGAGGACAGTGATTTCTCTTGTCCTATTGGAGTTTCCATTGGAGATAGGAACCTTGGTGTCACATTTGTGCTACCTTGCTGGTTTCCCATCTGATACTCCAACAGGGAAAATAAATGACCCCAACATTATTGAAATGAAATTGTCTTTGTCTTCTTTTAAAGTAGACACTCAAAGTTCTTGAATACTGTGCTAAAGGAGTGCCCGGCTCCAGATGG
>NW_005239099.1:0-242 GCF_000412655.1 Myotis brandtii
TGGACAGGGGCAGGTTGCTTACAGGGCTACTGCTCTTCATATGGGTGCTGGCTGCTCACGCAGCTGTTGCTCCTCAGATCGGGGGCGGGCTGCTTGCGTGGTTGCTGCTCCTGGGGTGAGGGTGAGCTGCATGTGTGGCTGCTGTTCCTCAGATTGGGGAGGGATGCTCAACCAGCTGCTGCTTGTTGGGCAGGTGCAGACTGCATTTGGCTGCTGCTCCTTGGACCAGTGTGGGCTGCGCA
>NW_005239100.1:0-242 GCF_000412655.1 Myotis brandtii
CATGACCTCAGTAGACTTGTCATTCCATAAGTGAATTGTTCTATTACATGGTTAGGCATTGAGCAAAAGGATATTTCCCTTGCTCTCTTAAAAATTGACTAATAAATATTTGTGTTTTATAGACATACAGGCCAAATTTTACTCTGTTAACAAATGACCTCCCTTAAAATGTTTGGAGGTAACTATCATAGCTGCTCTACTCTCCTATTTTCTTGTCTGTAGGATAAACACTTCTGGTTTCT
>NW_005239101.1:0-242 GCF_000412655.1 Myotis brandtii
GTAGAGCCAGGCCAAATCCCCCCATTCAAGCCCCATTATTTAGAGATCGTGGTTGATTTTATAACTGATCATTTGGGCTACTAGGTTCTTTTCTCTTCTGCACTTCAAATTCTTGCTCGTATGCTTTAAATTCACCGATTAAGAGTGAGCCCTGAAACCCTGGGTCCCTACCTAGTCCCCCATGAAAGGTCTGTGCACCCTCTCTCTCTGTTAACCGTGATTGTTTTGTTCTGATTAAAGAA
>NW_005239102.1:0-242 GCF_000412655.1 Myotis brandtii
GTTTTTGGAGAGGAGGAGGTTTTTGGAGAGGAGGAGGAGGTAACCACCAGAGTCTCGTCCCGATGGCAGTGACCAGTGGCCTGCCTTGCTCTGAAGCCCCTGCTCACCTGCTCCACCATCCTGCCGCGGCCAAAGCCCACCATATGCCACACACGCCCCGTGGTGGTCAGCACACATCATAGCAACCAGTTTTTCGGTTATTCGATTGTTCTACCATTCGGTCTATTTGCACATTAGCCTTT
>NW_005239103.1:0-242 GCF_000412655.1 Myotis brandtii
ACTGAAGTTTTAATAAAGCAGATGTGCCTTTCTTCTCGCCGGTTAAAAATCAGAGGATGCTGAGGCACCAAGACATGATGATAAGGAACACATGCATTGGATCCTACCCAAACAAAAAGGACATTTCTATCTTTCTGTCCACTGACATTTTTGGCAGCAAGTGGTACCATAACAAAATCAAAAGTTGGTAGCATAAGTGCATAAATACCTTCACGAAAACCTAAAATCTATTGGCTCAATGG
>NW_005239104.1:0-242 GCF_000412655.1 Myotis brandtii
TTAGCATATTAGGCTTTTATTATATAGGATTATAAGATGCCTTCAAAAAATTTAGTCCCAATGCCTTTGATTTCTTTTTTAATTGCACAATGATTGGAAGTTAAAATGCATCAGGATACAGAAACATAAAGGCATTATATATTCATGAAGAGTACACTACACATAACCACAAGAATATAAAAATATGTTTAGCCGTGGTAATAGGAATGAGAGAGAGAGGGAGAGAGAGAGAGAGAGAGAGA
>NW_005239105.1:0-242 GCF_000412655.1 Myotis brandtii
ACAAATTTTGTGCACCGGGCCTCTAGTATGTATATATGCATGTTTGTATTCTATGTATGTATATAGGGTATTCCAAAAATGTATACACTAGTACACTGTAGCAGTGATAGGTCAATTTTTAAAATTATGTGTATTTTAATATACACATATATATACACACATGTATACATACGTATATACAACACATAATATATGTATGTATATAGAATGCAAATAAATTTATATAATATTTTAAAATAAAT
>NW_005239106.1:0-242 GCF_000412655.1 Myotis brandtii
TATCACACTTCCTTCACGTCTCGTCTGAGAGGACAAAATACCAGAGATTTGGACCCAGTTCCTCAGCCTAAAGAAGGCTGTTCAAAAGTCCCACCAGTCCCATTGTGCCTATTTCTCCTTCTGAAGGGTATTTCATCTACACTCCACTCTGTCTCATCCAAATTCAGTCTGTAAATATGCACATCTCTCCTTTTCTCTCTCTCTAGTTATAACATGCATGTGTATGAAATATAAGTACCCAA
>NW_005239107.1:0-242 GCF_000412655.1 Myotis brandtii
GGCACAGTTCCCACTCTTAAGAAGTTCACAATCTAACAAGAAAAGACCACTGTTACAAGAGGGAAGGAGTTATTCATTACTTTAATTTATGACACTTATCTGTAGTAGTCATTGTTAGTTTTCTACTCAATATCTGTATCATTAGTAATACAATCTAATTTTGTTTGCAAGACAATGTGCAAAACCTTAGAAAAAAGATCCTGCTTGGTCTGGGTCACCATTTCTCAACCTTTTTTTTTTTT
>NW_005239108.1:0-242 GCF_000412655.1 Myotis brandtii
CCCACCCAGGATGAAGTTGATAGAACCATTCAACTCATTTTTTTTATTGATTTAAGAGGATAGATTTCCATATCATGAGTGGAAAAATGAAAAAGAAGCATGTAATTAGGAGAGGAGAGAAAGAGGTGTCTCCCAATTAAGCAATGATGTCCCCTTATTGTTTTATTGAAAACATTATTTCTCTTGTCATTCTGTTTTGCTGAGTCATGGGGAGGAGATGGAGATTGTGGGAGGATAAAGAG
>NW_005239109.1:0-242 GCF_000412655.1 Myotis brandtii
TCCTGGTTCATAGGTCAATGCTCAGCCACTGGGCCATGGGCCAGGCTGCCCGTGTGGTTAAAACGAGGCCTCGAGTTAGTGGGCGGCTCCGTGGGTGAGTGTGGACCCCGAGCCTCTCTGGCTGACCAGTGCCCTCAGCTGCTTGGACCGAGTCATTCTTCCCCCGAGAGGTTGAGATGCATGAGCTGCTCGTCACCCCTTCGCGGGCCTCGTGGGTGGACGTTGGGTTCTCCTCCCTCCCC
>NW_005239110.1:0-242 GCF_000412655.1 Myotis brandtii
TCAGCTCAACACTAACAAAAATATCTCAGCATAATACATTGATTTGGGGCAGAATGAAAATCATAGATAGATAGGGGAAGGAGGAGATATATATATAGAGAGAGGTTTTTTCCTTTTGTTTCCTTTAGATAAAAGGATGCAACTTTAAAAATACAAGTCAAAAACATACTGCCTATGACAGTGATTTTCCAGGTAGTTCTAGAAAGAGTTGTGATCAATATGGGAGACTGCTAAGGAAAGAT
>NW_005239111.1:0-242 GCF_000412655.1 Myotis brandtii
AAGCTAAGATGATTCCTTCTTCCTCAGTCTTTAAGTGTGGGAGATATACTGTACTTGTGAACACTACTCATTTTAAGCCCCATACTCCCCCCTCCACCCAAAAGCTCTAAATAAATGTAATGATGTTGCAGGACAATGTTTGGCCTATTAGTAGGAAGACTTTCTACAGGTAAACCAGGAACAGGGAGGGCTCACAGGGATTATTTTACAACTTCCCTGTGCATTTGGTTAAAGTTCTCCCA
>NW_005239112.1:0-242 GCF_000412655.1 Myotis brandtii
ACTTGCATATTAGCCTTTTATTATATAGGATGATATTTCAACATTATCTTTCTCTGGCTGCTATACATGTTGGTTCAACCAGGCTGCCTCCCTATCTTCCTTCTGCCTCCCTAAACTCTGCTCCGTTGTTTTTTCCAGGAATGTCTTCACGCCACCATTCTGTCTACCCAACTCCTATTCATTCTTCAAAATTACTGAAGTCCCAATATGTTCACAACATAAATACTAAAATTACTAAAATT
>NW_005239113.1:0-242 GCF_000412655.1 Myotis brandtii
CCTATTTTATGAGTGTTTGTGTCAGAGCTTTTAGAGAAGATAGGTTTGGAAGAAAAAAGATCTGTGCAAATAAAAAAACATTTATTTTAAGTTTCATTTGGTAACCTAATAGCAAAATAGCAACCAAAAAAATTCTGATGGTCATGCAGATTTTGACAGATTTAAATTCATATAGCATATGGACACACAGGATAGATGAGTAAGTAAACAGAAAGTAATCAGTAATGCACAGTTATACTATA
>NW_005239114.1:0-242 GCF_000412655.1 Myotis brandtii
ATTGCATTTATTGGGGAAATATAGCACAAACCAAGATATGAGTGTGCGTTTTCTACAGGAATGTTATTGCTTCTAGGCACTCTCGGTAGAAAGAACAAGAAAATATATCTATACTGATTTATGTAACCTCATAATCATTTTTTTAAATTTAATCCTCACCTGAAGATATGTTTTCATTGAATTTTAGAGAGAGAGGAAGGGAGAAAAAGCCAGAGAGAGAAACATCCATTAGTTGCCTCCCA
>NW_005239115.1:0-242 GCF_000412655.1 Myotis brandtii
TAAAAACATAAGTACGTGATTCTGAAAAAGGAAACGTTGTATCCAAGGATAAATGGAAAAATCAGCAAACCTTCTCTGTAGCAGGGAACCATGCAAACAAAGTCAAAGAAAACAGACACAGTCAACGCATATTAGCACCATCTTTCCTGGAGGTAATAGGAGGCTCCGGAGAGGTGGAAAGGAGGCAAGCTCTTGCCATCTAACAAGTCCCTGAATTATCCCAGATCATGGGGTCCTCAAAT
>NW_005239116.1:0-242 GCF_000412655.1 Myotis brandtii
TTTGCAGTAAAAGACTTTTGGGCATGGAGCCCCAGATAAATGTATGAGTTATATGCCTATGCTACTGTAAAGCATTATGTCCTTTAAAAACAAATAAACACACTGAGAAACCATAAAAGAACAAGAGGTTTAAAAATATTACTTTTCACATTCTCTTACTACTAAAATAAATATTCTGGACCTGACTTTAGAAACTATGGCTGTAGAACAACTTATGAGATGGACAGCCTCTTCATGTCATG
>NW_005239117.1:0-242 GCF_000412655.1 Myotis brandtii
TCCCTCTCTGAAAGCAATAAAAATATTAAAAAAGAAAAAACTCCATCAGGGAGCTTCCTGCACAGGAAGAAGGTGTGCCCTCAAGCTGACCCAGCCAGTCTAAACCCAGGAGGTGGGCAGGGAGAGGACCAGGTCCAGGGGCATTTCTTTCTCAGCTCTGACCAGGTGTCCCCAGTTTGAGGGTGGCTGGGTCGGTCAGCAAGGCCAGAGGAGGCCAGCAGCACCCACGGAAGGCTGGAGAA
>NW_005239118.1:0-242 GCF_000412655.1 Myotis brandtii
AGAACCTAGCTGGTTAATTCTAATCCAGCAAACTCCTCTGAAAAACTTGGCACGTGAAAGGAACTAAGCCAGAAGGAGAAAGATCTAAGGTGTGAATTATAAAAATCCTATTATCCCAACTAGTTGGTTGGAATGATTGGACTATTGTGAAATCCACCTAGCAGTGTCATTGTTCCAGGAGACTATGGTGTTGGTCTCCAGAGGTTTTTGCAAGAGTGTTTTGTGGGATTTTTGTAAATGGT
>NW_005239119.1:0-242 GCF_000412655.1 Myotis brandtii
CTAAGGAGGCCCCTAACAATCCCTCAGCAACGAGGCCCTGAGGGTTTCTCCCCTGTGGAGTCTGATCTCGCAGGAAGGATGACTGCAGAGCCCCCATCCAACCGCAGGGCTCTCCCCCTCTCCCCCTCACATCCCACCCCCTCCCCCCAGCTCAAGCTCCAGGTGTTTTTTTTAAAGATATTTTTATTGATTACAGAGGGGAAGAGAGAGGGAGAGAGAGATAGAAATATCACTGATGAGAG
>NW_005239120.1:0-242 GCF_000412655.1 Myotis brandtii
TCATGAAAGTATACTAATATTTCTTACTAGTAAACTAGAAAATCTGTATATCTAGGAAACCGTATGCATCTATAAAAGAAACAAACAAACAAACAAACAAACAAACCAAAAACCCAATACCAGATCTGAACAATCCCAACTATGGTTCTGGGGGTAAGTGTAAGGAGGATTCCTCTAGCTTCTGAATCCTATAAAAGAGCTTTGCATATAATAAGACTTGCTGAACACTTGTTAACTGAGTG
>NW_005239121.1:0-242 GCF_000412655.1 Myotis brandtii
CAGAGTCCAGGTCTGCCATGTAGTTCATTTGTCGCAGCGTTACGAGACACTCAGACATACTAAGTAACAGCTCATTCAAGGCTGCCTCGTCGTACTTACGTATATCGGGTATTCTCAGTAACCCATCAATCATACTGCGCGAAATGACATGAGGCCTACCATACAATTGCTGTAATGTGGCCTTGGCTTCTGCATACCCTTCTGTGGCTGGCATATTTGCGTAACACTTAATCGCTCTCTTG
>NW_005239122.1:0-242 GCF_000412655.1 Myotis brandtii
TCAGGAAAGAAGGGCAAATTCAGGAGGAGGAATGTAATTTTGGGGTGTCCAGTGTTCATCTGAGCACCTCCCAGCTATGGGGAATTTGAGATCTGCTAATAAAAGGGATGACAAAGAACTTAAGAATTTACCAAAATGATAAAGATGCTTTATCCACCGCACTGTTGCCTCTTAGAGTATGATCTAATGTCTGACAGCTCAGGCAGCGCAATTAAAATTCAGTCTCGGGGAGTAACTCCCTT
>NW_005239123.1:0-242 GCF_000412655.1 Myotis brandtii
AAAAAGATCATGTAAGCAGCACAGAAAACAGAGAAATTTGTCCTTAAGTACCCCCCCACACACAAAAAAAGAAAAAAATATACTATATATGGAAATTAAAATGGTTTCTCAGCAGGTCAATTTTTTGTTTAACAGTAAAAAACCCATTTATTGAAACTATCAAAATCAAGACTAGAAAACACCATCTATATAAAATGTGTTAATGTAACATAAGAATATGTGAATAATTATCAATCATCACA
>NW_005239124.1:0-242 GCF_000412655.1 Myotis brandtii
AGACATGACCTGCAGCCAACTTGGCTCCACCATTTTGCTGTTGTTATTAATCCTCATCTGAGGACATTTTTTCCTGTGATTTTTAGAGAGAGTGGAAGGGTGAGGGAAGGAGAGAGAGAGAAAAACATCCATATGAGAGAGGGGCATTGATGGTTGCCTCACATAAGCACCCCAACCGGGGCCAGGGATGGAACCCGCTACCCTTGTATGTGCCCTTGACCAGGAATCAAACCTGAGACCCT
>NW_005239125.1:0-242 GCF_000412655.1 Myotis brandtii
GAGGCTATAAAAATCTGGAATTCCGATTTCCTTTGAGCATTGGCAGATCTGGCTACACCAGGCCTGCATTCTTTCACACCAGCAAAAAGCCGAGTAGTGGTTGCTTAGAGCAAGCATTCTGCAGTTCACCCCAGTCCCCGCTGCTGCCCCCACCACCACCTCCGACTGAGGGATAAGTGCCACTTTCTTTATTCCTACACCTGGCCCACTTCACTCATTTTATTAACAGCTTGGCCCCTGCA
>NW_005239126.1:0-242 GCF_000412655.1 Myotis brandtii
GGACTAGCACCTCCTCCGAGGGACTCCGCAGGCTCTCCGGTGGGCGCCAGGCAGGGACCTCACTGCCACTCACACAGTAAACATCGGGTGGGCGCAGGCCACGCCCGGACGCCCAGTATAAACAGCCACGACCCCTGTGGCCTCCGTCCAGCTGCAGTGCCCACCCCCCAGTTGGTCCCCCCGGCAATCGACTCACATGCAGACACCAGGGGTTGCCCAGCGCACCCACACCACTCTGGTAG
>NW_005239127.1:0-242 GCF_000412655.1 Myotis brandtii
CACAGCCTGTGAGAACCTCACAGCCTTAGGGTCTCAGCACACATGTCCTGGGATCACACACATGGCAAAGCAATGAACATGCATGTTCATACATGCAGAAACCTCACACACACGGCATTATCTACCTACTACACATTGGGGCATTCATAAAATTTGACGTGAATGCCAGTGAGCCATCTGCAGTCTCACTGTCCAAAATGACAATGTGTGATTTATGGGACCGAGGGCCACGGGAATATAAT
>NW_005239128.1:0-242 GCF_000412655.1 Myotis brandtii
GTGATAGTTAATAGATGTTTCTCTGTCATCTGGTGAAGTTAAGGGGAGGACTCAAGATTATTAGTAGTCTTATAATTCACTTCACATGTTAAAATTTCGTTCTATATCTTGGTCTTCTCTGTTTCCTTTTTAGATACTAGCTCGGTCATGCACTGAAATCCTGGAATTGCATCCCTCAAGTGTGTGTGTGGGGGGTAAGTGGTTAGAATTTAAAAATACCATGGAAGAAAATGTGTTTTTTT
>NW_005239129.1:0-242 GCF_000412655.1 Myotis brandtii
GAGAAGAGTTCACACTGCCCACCTGGAACACATGATCCTCTTACAGACCTCACCACAGCTGCCTAGCACCCTGGACACTCTTGTCTAATTGGCTTCTAGAATCTGTGTGTAAGTGGCTAAGGGATGGCTGCTTTTCCTGGCGGTGGTGAAGGTGGGTGTTTTGGAGCTTGAATGAGTTGGCTGGATCATCCGTAGACTTGCACTTGAGGTCTTTCATGATACAGGGTGGGTATGGAGATAGG
>NW_005239130.1:0-242 GCF_000412655.1 Myotis brandtii
AGTGATCTGTATCGTCCCAGATGCACAAAACACGTACGTTGACAACGAGAAGATGTTGATGAAAAATGCTGTGTAATATGCTGTTAAGCATCACCACTCTCTCTATTAGATCTGTCTTATTAGGCCTGCTCCTGTATAATGAGTTACTAACTGTGTAGTGAATTTTTAAATCTCTTCTATGGGGCCACCATAAATACACGGGCGCTGCTCTAGGGGTTTCAGCAAACTTTGCCTCTTCATAT
>NW_005239131.1:0-242 GCF_000412655.1 Myotis brandtii
AATCAATTAAAAAATAAAAAATATATATTAAATATTTAAAAATTGGCTGTGTAATATCTCTTCCTATGGGTAATCATCATATATTTAGTAAATCCTTCACTCTTGAGCATTTGTTACACATAAAATAATTGAATTTTGATTATCTTTCTCCTCTTGTACTTTAATTCTTTCTACTCTTTGAACCTTCTCTGAAATTTTGATTCTTAGTCTCTTTTTCATGTTTTCTGACTATGCCTTCCTTC
>NW_005239132.1:0-242 GCF_000412655.1 Myotis brandtii
TAAGGACTCTAATCAATAGAAGGTCAGTGCCAGCTGCACACGGAGCTTGAACCTCTGTGTGAATCCCATAGGAGCAGACACTCTGTCTTCAAGTTGGGAGTTGCACTGAAGAGCAGAGCAGCAGGCAAGGTAGCGATAACTTTAATCACCCTGCTTAGGATGTGTCTAAGATTTTACTATACTATGGCCTGTCTTCTTACGTTTTTGAAGAATACCTATAATCCTGCATGTTATGTTATTAT
>NW_005239133.1:0-242 GCF_000412655.1 Myotis brandtii
CCCCGTCTCTTCCCACTGAACACTGTGGTGTCGCTACTGAGAAGACCAGCTCCCACCGCCAGAAGAGCTGCACTGCGAGCTCAGGGGATGCACTGAGGCTGAGACCAAACATCAGGGATTCCACCAAACAGCCCCATTCTCAGCATCCAGCAACTTTTACCTCCACGAGTCCACGCAGACCTTCAGCTCCCTACACTCTGTTAGGTCTGATCAAACCACCTCAGCGACACCCCCACCCCCGG
>NW_005239134.1:0-242 GCF_000412655.1 Myotis brandtii
TCTGGGAGAATGTTTCTGAAAGAGATTCACATTTGAATTGATAGGCTGAGTAAAGAAGATCACCTTCAACAATGTCAGTGGGCATCATCCAACTGGGGAACAGAATAGAACAGAAAAGCTGAGGAAGGGTGAAATTTGCTCTCTGATTAAACTTGGATAGGCCATCTCCTGCCCTCAAACACTGGCACTCCTGCTTCTCAGATCCTTGAACTCAGACCAGTGCTTATACCACCAGCTTTCCT
>NW_005239135.1:0-242 GCF_000412655.1 Myotis brandtii
CCAGCTACCCAGATTTAGGCCAAACTTTGCTGGTGGAGGGCACAACCTCAACAAGGCTGTCCTTACTTCAGATACTAGCTTTAAGTTAGGGGGTTCCCATGCCACCTGCACTTCTGATCAGCTGGCTACAAATTTGGAGTTTCTCACTAACCTCTCAGATTCAGTAATTCGCATCAACATCTCACAGAACTCAGAAAAGTGCTACACATATGATTACAGTTTTGCTATAGCAAGTGGATACA
>NW_005239136.1:0-242 GCF_000412655.1 Myotis brandtii
ACCTGGGGAGGGGCCGTGAGCTGCACTGGGGGGCGGGCGGGGACCCCAGCTCCTGGGTGGGCTCTCTGTCCCTCCCGTCTGGGCCAGGCCCCGTCTAACTGGGGTCATGAGCTCACCAGCCCCCTGCGCGCGGCCACACACTTGCAAGGACACCCTGTGCAGCCCCGGGGGCTCAGAGGCCACATCATGAGTCTCCCAGCACCACCTGGGCCTTGGGAGACAGAGCAGCGGAGGGTCCCAAC
>NW_005239137.1:0-242 GCF_000412655.1 Myotis brandtii
CCAGGACATTGGGAGGGGGCAGCAAGGGGACAGGTGTCTAGTCACAAGTTGCATCTGCAGTGCTCTGATCCAGTAGGTGAGCAGTGGGAAGCAGGTGTCTGACCACTTCCACAGTGTCCTAACCTAGGAAGGGAGGGAAGGTGTAGAGACCAGGGCCTCTATTCCATAAGCTAACTTTTCTGCCTTCTCATGATTATCATTATTATACTCATCTATGTTTAAAAGGCCATAGTCTACCTTCT
>NW_005239138.1:0-242 GCF_000412655.1 Myotis brandtii
CTCCCTCTTCTTTATCCTTGTTTTCAACTTCCAGATCCCTATCTTTTGAAAAAAACTAGAAAATGTCACTAGTGTTGAATGTCGCTTTGGCATAAAGAATATTTTGACTAAAGGCAATTAAGAAGCAGATATAAGAAAAGCTCGCTGTCCTCCCCCTATTTCTCTAGGAGTAGAGCATACATTTTCAAAGGTGTCCCTCCTCCCCTTTCTACCAGGAAGGACAAAAGTTAATTACCAGAGGA
>NW_005239139.1:0-242 GCF_000412655.1 Myotis brandtii
GCATGATTCACTCTCTCTTGCGTAGATGGTGAATCCTGGGATCGCCGCCAGCACCACACTCAGGACCTCTGACAGGGGTGTCCTATCGGCTGTTGCAGTAATTGCCGTGCCCCCATCATACCCATCTCCTGTGTGGCTGTAATCATCATCACAGGGACTGGACCACCATAAGTCAGAGGGGGCCTTTGTGCTGGTGGTGCTCCAACTGAGCCTCCTGTAAAGTCAGTGACCAAATAACAATA
>NW_005239140.1:0-242 GCF_000412655.1 Myotis brandtii
AAGGAAAGCATAAAGATTTAGTTATACACATATCTGTCTCAGCATTATTTGTAAGAGCCAAGGAAGTGGAAATATCCTAAATATCCAATAAGAGGTGATATCTTAAATGAATCATGGTGCATTTGTCCTATGATATACAATGAAACCATTAAAAATGACAGAGAACAGCGTGTTAATGATATACTAATTATTAAGTATATACACTATAAACTATTTCTGCAAATCTAGGGCTGTGTAAGGCT
>NW_005239141.1:0-242 GCF_000412655.1 Myotis brandtii
ATTTCACAGCAGAATTTCTCTGATTCACATAAGAGGCTACTTGGTAAGGAGAAATGCTTTATGAGGCTTTTGCGCTACAGGTTACATCCTGGTTCTATGGGTTCTAGAGTGTTCCCATAAGAGAAACTCCTTGAAACAGCTTGAAGCTTCTCATTTCTGAGAAAGCTGGCATGGTATGTATTTTAAGAGAAAAAAGTTCCAAGACAGCTCTAGAACGGCCACCTGAGGAGCAGGCACCTGAG
>NW_005239142.1:0-242 GCF_000412655.1 Myotis brandtii
GACCTTCCGGACAAAGCCGGGGCTTCGAGGGAAGCCCGGGTCCTAGGTGCAAGAGGGAAGCTGGTGCCGGCAGCTCCGGGAAGGAAGGCCTACTCTTGCACGAATTTTGTGCAATGGGCCTCTAGTGTACACATAAAGTACATCATACATACCATGAAAAGTTGGTGAATTTTTCATATAAGCCTAATAGACAGGATACACATTTTATATTTTTTCAGCTGCATGTATCTGTGATGTCCTTC
>NW_005239143.1:0-242 GCF_000412655.1 Myotis brandtii
AATTTGTATTTGGAAGATTGGAGGTTTGCTGTTTCATGCTAGGGGTTGCTTTCCTCTATCAGAGAGTCGATATGAATAGAACCAAAGCTATGCCATCATATACATATGTATATTAAAATACAATATATGTAATTTATAGTATTATACTATATTCTCAGTCCATGTCCTATCTTTTTATTTAAGTTTTCTTATGAACAGAATGATTTGTTTATTTTCTTATTCAAGTGCAACATAGATTAAAA
>NW_005239144.1:0-242 GCF_000412655.1 Myotis brandtii
ATGAGGAGGACTGTGCTGAATGGTTGGGAGGAGAGCTTGGACTCCCAGATCGAGAGCAGCTGTGCAGAGGCTAGGACATGGGATTAAGAACCAAACTGAAATAGATGCGTAGCTGCACTCAGAGGTGTGTTCTGCAACCTTGAGCTGCCTTTGGCCAAGGCTCTCCAGAGTTATGGAAAGATCTTGAACTCGGTATTAAGGGTCGTAGAGACTGATCATCACAGCTTCCCCCCAAGATGTCT
>NW_005239145.1:0-242 GCF_000412655.1 Myotis brandtii
AATGCAAACCTGGGCCCCCACCCTGCCCTCCCGAATCACCATCTGCATTTAATGAGATCCCGGGCGCTCCCTGCTCCGGTTTCAATTTGAGAAGTGCGACCCGGCGTTCCGGGCACGGAAAGGTTAAGAGTTCCTGCTCTCTGTCCAGGAAAGGGAGAGGAGGGGGGGACTTCAGTCCCCAGTTTGGAAAAGGGGAGCGGAGTGTCCACCCTGAGGTCTGCCCGCTGCAGCGGAGGACGGAG
>NW_005239146.1:0-242 GCF_000412655.1 Myotis brandtii
GAGGACTCCATGCGCCATCTGCTAGTCTCCTAATGAGCCCAGTAGCTATCACTGTGCACAGGAGGCGCCGCGGGTCACGGCTGTTGGCTGTACTGGAAGCTGCCATGCCTCGCTGCAGAATCACACGGAGCCTGTCTTCGCGGGCTGATTACAAATATAATAAAACAACACGAAAGCACAGCGCTCGGAGCCCACGGAGAACGCGCACGTGGCACCACAAGTGCAAACCATAGCAGCCCCTC
>NW_005239147.1:0-242 GCF_000412655.1 Myotis brandtii
GAAAAGATAGGAAAATCTCCCCAGTGGTGCTGCCAGCCCAGTACTGAATTCCCAGAGGAAGAAGGAGGGGGAATTCCTTTGCTGGGTACATGCACAGTAGAAACCAGATGACATAATAGAACTTTTGGGCACATGCATGAGAGCCAGGGTGATGGCATACAGGGGCAGGAGCCTAGCCTGGGAAAAGCTGGAAAGGTATTCAGATTGGATAGAAGGCATGGAAGCCCAGTAGGTCTAGAAAA
>NW_005239148.1:0-242 GCF_000412655.1 Myotis brandtii
GACTGTGGGAAATTGCAAAGTGAAATTACAATGAGATCCCACTATACATGAAAGTACACAAAGGTTTTTGTCCTACAGTTTCTTCTAGAAATTTAAACATTTAAATGTAAGTTTATGATTCATTTTTAATTAATTATTTAATATTCAGATTTTTTTGCCTATGGATGTCAAATTGTTCTAATATCATGTGTTGGAAAAACTATTATTTTTCCATTTGAATTGCTTTTGCTAAATTGTTGACT
>NW_005239149.1:0-242 GCF_000412655.1 Myotis brandtii
GATATGTGTATAATCTCTTTTGTCCTAGATACTTAAATCCCTTTGGATCTGTATTCCCAAAAAGGAGTGGAGTAGGGGTGGGGATTAAGTCTGATTTGCCATTGATGGAAATGATATGTGAAAATCCTACGCGTAAGGGAAGGAGAAAAGATCCCTCTGTGGACAGCTGGAGGCTGGCAGCAACCCCCGAAGTCGCTTTTAACCGCTGGCTGTCAAACACATCCTTTCTCCTCTCAGTTTGA
>NW_005239150.1:0-242 GCF_000412655.1 Myotis brandtii
ACACACAGACACACTTTCTAGGTAAATACTTAAAGTGCTATTTAGTTTTGTGCTGTACTACAAGTCACCTGACTGTCCCCATGTATTAGGAAGAGATGAGTTGGACAGAATTAGAAGTCTTGTCATTGAAGTAATTAAATTAAGGTATTACAGAGCAGGTTTTTTAGAGTAGAAAGGAAGGAGCTGGGAATTGGTCCATTAGTTGCTAGGTCAGAGATTGTGGCAACTCAGAATGGACGGTG
>NW_005239151.1:0-242 GCF_000412655.1 Myotis brandtii
AGTCTTAGCAATTCCATCAGAATGTAAGAGGTATGATATATATTATTCAGGGGAAGCTCACTGGAATAACCTACTATAACTAAATCTAATTGGCTTCACAGAAAGAAGTCACAATCCAATATAGATTGGGGTCAGGCAAGGGGTTTGGGCTTCATTCATCTAGTGGCCCTTCTATCCTCTAGAACCCTGGAGTCCTCACAAGATTCTCTGCATCCAGCCAACAGACAAGGCAAGAGGGACAC
>NW_005239152.1:0-242 GCF_000412655.1 Myotis brandtii
GGACCTAGAGGGTATTATGCTAAATGAAATAAGTCAAAGACAAATACTATATGATTTCACTTATCTGTGGAATCTAAAGGACAAAAGAAATGAACAAACAAAATACATACAGACTCACAGATGCAGAAAACAAATTGATGGTTGCCAGAATATGCTCACACAAAAACTTGTATACAGATGTTCATAGCAGCATTACTTAAAATAGCCAGATGTCCATCAAATGACAAATGGATAAACAAAAT
>NW_005239153.1:0-242 GCF_000412655.1 Myotis brandtii
ATTTTCCCAACACCATTTATTGAAGAGACCATCTTTATTGTATGCTTGATATTTGTTTTAACAAATTTAAAAGTTGTCAGCTGCTACTCTAAACAAAGACAGAATTTGACTTTAGAGCAGATCTTTCTTTTCTGAGGAGACTCACTGGAGTGGTTGCTTTTACTTATCTATCTATATAAAACACTAATATGCAAATTGACCAGAGGAACAACCAGCAGAATGACCAGTTGCTATGATGCACA
>NW_005239154.1:0-242 GCF_000412655.1 Myotis brandtii
TCTGGATAAAAGCCTTGAGGGATAAGACAGTCACTAAACAAATCTGGGAAGTTGAAGCAAAGGTGCACTTAATGGGCAATAGGGCACCAAGAACCCCGGGAACAGGTCGGGGGGTTGGGGGTCTGCCAGGCTCCGCCCCTGTTCTGTGTAGCTGTGCCCTGTGTACTGCTCTGTGAGGCTTTGACAAGTTAATTCTGTTGTTTTGTTTATTGCTCATAAACTGCATGCTTATGGGAAAGAAA
>NW_005239155.1:0-242 GCF_000412655.1 Myotis brandtii
CCTGGTTCTTCCCTACCCAGAAGGCATATTTATAGAGTCCTGTGGCTGTATGGCTGTTTGATGGTCATGACGGTGGCAGTGTCTGCACTAAGAGGGATTAGAGGTAAGTGGTATTGGCATTCTTAAAGACCAATAAATTAACATGTTCATTTTTCTCTTCCCAAGTACAGAATGAATCAAAGACATAGGAATCAGATGAACATATATATTAGATTGATTACTGATTAAAACAACAACAACAA
>NW_005239156.1:0-242 GCF_000412655.1 Myotis brandtii
CATGTTAAAATGTTTAAGGCTGGTGATGTACATATATTGATGCATGATTAAATCTCACATAAGATTTAATAATTTTCTTATTTGATTCATAAACAGCAAAGTGAATGCAATTAACAATATATGATCCTTACCTGGTTAAAAATCGTTTCTCAAGTAAGTTAATAAAAACTACCTTCATTGATTGAGCAATTAGTACATTCCAGTAAAGTATATTTGTAACTGAGTTGAATCTTTGCCACAAC
>NW_005239157.1:0-242 GCF_000412655.1 Myotis brandtii
GAACAGCTCTCTTTTCTTGGGTCAGTAAATCAGTTCAGGCAGTAGTAATGATTGAGGAGGTGTTTGGGGGCAAAACTGGAAAAGCCACTGTAATTTCTAATTTTGTTTCCATAGTAAAACATATTCCAAATCTAAACAATTAAGTAAAACAAACAAACAAAACTTTAGAAGCACAATCTATAGTGTTGGGGACCATATCAGCAGTACTAAGTATATTTAAAATTAAGTTGCTTGATATCAAT
>NW_005239158.1:0-242 GCF_000412655.1 Myotis brandtii
TTGCTGGATGAACAAGTAGTAATTTGACCACAAGTTGTTTTGAATTACTGTAGAATGAACAGTCATTATCCACTTTTTGGTTCTCAGCTCAAAATGCTCTCAGAGAGGGCTTCCTTGTGCACCAGTTTAACAGTGACCTGCCCTCACTCCCATGATGTTCTTTTACCACATCTTCTGTCATTTTCCTTATGGTACCAATCACACAATGAACCAATTGTGTCGATATATTTGTTCAGCTGACA
>NW_005239159.1:0-242 GCF_000412655.1 Myotis brandtii
TTATTTGTAGATAAAATTGTGGACACTGAGGTGAAACAACAATAACAACGATATAGAACTATTAAGTTTTATCAGTAAGTCAAATCTGCTGCAAAATAGATAGGGAATGCAATAAAGACACCCAATCATATTAATAACGAAATAGACAATACCTCAGGCATAGTAGATCTCCGGTGAGTAGTTAATGAATAAATTGTTGAACACGGAAATCAAGAAGAGCCTACAGTTATGGGAAAGGGTAG
>NW_005239160.1:0-242 GCF_000412655.1 Myotis brandtii
TTTCAATGTGCATGAATTTGTGCACTGGGCCACTAATAGAATAATATAGCTTGACTAGCACATTTGATGCTGTCTTTTAGGCTACCATGTAACTTGCATTTCCTGTGTTGATTCATACTCCTTGAGTCATCAGCTGCACCTGAGTATAGTGGAACAGCATTTGGTATTCTTCAAGGCAGTGGTAAGGTCATAAGTACTCTGCTTCCATTAGAAACTATTTTTAAAAGTAGCTTTAGCCCAGC
>NW_005239161.1:0-242 GCF_000412655.1 Myotis brandtii
CTGATCAGTCCCCAACACTCTGATTGAGGGTGGGGCCAGCCAGCAAACCGCCCACAGCCCCTCCCCCCCCAGCCCAGCCCGATGGGCCCCCATCAGGGCAGGCCAACAAGACCCTACCCGTGCACAAATTCATGCACCGAGCCTCTAGTATAGATATAATAAATCTATCATATACACAGATGGAGATAGATAGATTGATAGATAGATAGATATAGATGTAGATATAGATGATATAGATATAG
>NW_005239162.1:0-242 GCF_000412655.1 Myotis brandtii
AGTACATGTATTTTTAGTTGATCTTAATCTTATAAAAAAGGTGTCATGTTGTATGTGATCTTTTGAGACATACTTTTTTTACTTAATATTATATTATCTTTACGCAGTTTTATAGTAATCCATTCAAAGGTGCATCTCTTTTTGGGGTGAGGTGAGCATGAAGATCAGGTTTCATTTCATTGTTGGTTAAGTTCTTTTTTTATGGAGCAATATCTATCTATCTATCTATCTATCTATCTATC
>NW_005239163.1:0-242 GCF_000412655.1 Myotis brandtii
AGAGAGAGAGAGAGAGAGGAGACCCACGAGAGACAAGTACTCCACAGAAACACTAGCTTAAAATATTACCAAGTTTATGCAAACTGAAAAAGCCCTGCTTTGATCTTACTAACCCTGAGTTAGTTCCTTCCTCTTCAATTCACTCCTATAGAAGAAAAAGTGTATGCTATTGTTTCTATTTTCTCCTGTTGCTCCTTAACTCTTCTGAATGAAACTGAATTCTAAAGAGTCACTGACGTTTT
>NW_005239164.1:0-242 GCF_000412655.1 Myotis brandtii
ATGAGCGCTTGTTCTGTCCTTCAGGGCTCTCAGCGCTCGCCCTCCGGGTTCCCTCCAAACACACGTCACTTCTGAGGGATTGGGGGGGTCGTGGGAGGCCTGGTTTCTCGTTTCTGGGCCTCAAAGCAGCCAGGTATGCTCCGCACACTGAGCTACACGGTCTATCTCATTCGGGACTGAAGGGATTCAGGGGTCCCTCCTGGCAAAGGCAGCTGTTTAGCACAGAACTGCCCTCACATCTA
>NW_005239165.1:0-242 GCF_000412655.1 Myotis brandtii
TACTGGGTATTCTGGGAATACATGTTTTGGACAGTGAATCCAAAAGGAAAAGTAGCTAATATTGGTAAAACATCTAGAACCTATAAAATTTCTTTTCATTTAGATTATTTTCATTATTGGAAGGATGGTAGAGGGGAGAAATACTTATTGAGAGACAGTGATGTACTAACACATTGTGGGGTTTTTCAGATGCCATTAATTTCTGTAAGGGGAGATGTGACCTCAGGTTTGTAAATAGTCTC
>NW_005239166.1:0-242 GCF_000412655.1 Myotis brandtii
ACACATAAGGATTACGCACCAGGAGCTGACTTTACTGATTGCCCTTATAGCTTTTCTTTTCCTGTGTTTTCTTGGCCATTATTGGGTGACAACCGTGCTACCTCCTTAGAAAAAACTCCTTGGTGTTTTTACTGGGACAGTTTCCCATTTATAAATTAATGTAGGGAGACCAAAAATCATAATGATATAAAGACAAACTCAAGGAATGTCTTTGCATTTACTTAAATCTATTTGTCTATCTT
>NW_005239167.1:0-242 GCF_000412655.1 Myotis brandtii
TGCCCCTCTGCCAGCCAAGGCCTCTCAGGGGACTTACTATCAGGATCAAGTCCTTCCTCTTCTTAGGGCTCTGCACTGCTTTACTTGGTTTAAATATAGAAGCTATAAAAAGGAGGGGGAGGGGGTGCAAAGACGCCAAGAGCTGCTCCACGCAGCAGTGGCTGCCGCTGTGGCCCTACGTCTGCACAGGTGGGTGTGACTGACATTGATGAGGGGCCCAGGAAAGAACACAGTTGTGGAGT
>NW_005239168.1:0-242 GCF_000412655.1 Myotis brandtii
AAAAGGCAACATAAAATGTTCCTAAACTTCCTTCCTGCCATGGACTCACTGAATGTACAGCCTCACACAGATCAATTCCCTCTGAGAAAAATCCAGAAACTGGCTGAGTGACTCCTACACATGAGTGAATGAGAAAACACCCACATTGAAATGGTTAGGAAAGCTGAGACACACTCTCACCAAACACCATATCCTCAGCATGTGCCATACAATCAGGAAGGAACTTCCAACCCTCAGTTTCT
>NW_005239169.1:0-242 GCF_000412655.1 Myotis brandtii
TTTGATCTTTTTAACCATAAGAAAGTATATCATCCATCCTGAAATGTGTTTGCCTTAGGAGCCTTGTGATTATTCTATAGAGCTCTACTAGACACTTACATTTCAGTAGTAGTTTGTGTATTTGTGTGTTTCTGCTCTGGAATGATTTCATATAAAGTCAACGTATTTGCTATTTTGAACTACGTTGCAAAAATACATTTATTACTGAGAGGTTATAAAATATGATGTGTTTGTGTTTAAGA
>NW_005239170.1:0-242 GCF_000412655.1 Myotis brandtii
GCACTCGGAGCCGCCAGAGTGGCCCTGCCCATCTCATGCCGCAGAAAGAACACTCAGCATCTGAGCATCAACCCGCCATCACTTTGAATCGTGTCTGTGAGCATCAGTGCTTCCTGGCTGTGTCTTCTGTGCATCCTTTAGTAAGATATGTCCTCAGGTATCAGAGAAGCTGAAGAGAGTTCATAAGGGTGCTATGCTTATCCAAAAACTGGGCATAATTAAGTGTGGTTGGGATGATCTAG
>NW_005239171.1:0-242 GCF_000412655.1 Myotis brandtii
CACCATACATAGTTATTACAATATTATTCACTATATTTCCTATGCTGTACTTTACATTCATATGTCTATTTTATAACTATCAATTTGTACTTCTTAACCCCTTCACATGTTTCACCCAGCTCCCCAACTCTCCTCCTCTCTGGCACCATCAGTTTGTTCTCTGTCTATGAATCAGTTTAACTTTATTTGTGTTTTTATTTGTTCTTTGGATTCCACATATAAGTAAAATCATATGGTATTTG
>NW_005239172.1:0-242 GCF_000412655.1 Myotis brandtii
AACAGAGGAATGGATAAGAAAAATATCGTATACAAAAAGTATTCAGCTTAAAAAACAAAAACATGGAAAAAATTCTGCTATTTGCAACACTGTGGATGATACTGGAGGGCATTATGCTGAGTGAAGCTAAGTGAAATAAGCCAGGCAGAGAAGAAAAACACTGCAGAGTATCACATATATTTGGATTAAAAAAAAAAAAAAGAAAAAGAAAAAAGTTGAACTTATAGAAACAGAGTGTAATG
>NW_005239173.1:0-242 GCF_000412655.1 Myotis brandtii
TGAAGAAACACCCATGTGCAAAGCAATATAAGGTAGCCTGTGCTGAGTACCAAGTAACAGGTAATAAATGTTACTATGTCATCACAAGAATCATCACAGCACTAACCATGACTTTATCTTCTCCACTTTCCTATCAGTTCAAGACTCCTGACCATGCCCTACAAAGTCATCTCATTGGACCTACAAAGGTCCACCTCATTCCCATTTACTATCTTATCACCTCAAACAGCAATATCTACTCT
>NW_005239174.1:0-242 GCF_000412655.1 Myotis brandtii
GTAGTTTAGCACTTTAGCATTTGATGCATAGACTCAAGCTAAGATGCTGCATCTGAAGTTCTGATATCTATAAATTTAAGATAAAGTTATAAGCACAAATAACACCATTAAAAATAGAGGAATCTGTTAGTTTATTAGGCATAAAAATTAGTTCAATTTCTAGATTATCTAAACTTTAGGCTTTTATTTTTACAATAAGCAAGTCAGTAGTCTAGGTTAAGTCTATTTTAAGATGTGAGTAA
>NW_005239175.1:0-242 GCF_000412655.1 Myotis brandtii
GGTGAATCATGGCTGGGAAGGGACACTCAGTCCTCTGCCAGGGGAAGGATGAGCCTCAAAGGCCTAGAGATGGGACTTGAGGGGGAGGAGTGGGGCCTCAAAGGCCTAGAGATAGGACCTGAGGGGAGACAAGAAATTTCAACCAGAAAGGATTTTTCAACCCTGGGCTGGAGAGGGGGGCTCTGCTTTCTGGGGATAGTGGCACCAGTAGTAAATTTTAAATTTTAAATTACAAACATATT
>NW_005239176.1:0-242 GCF_000412655.1 Myotis brandtii
TGGCTGTATCTAAACAATGGTAAATTGAAACAGCCAAACACTGACAAATTTCCCTCCCTGCAACACCTGGGGTACATAACCTGAAGGACAAATGTGGAGTACTAGAACAATTTTGGGTGAGGGATGATGGAAGAATGAAAGGTAATCTTAAGAACTCTCTGCTAATAGAAGCATATGAGGAAACTTTAACAACTTACTTTGATTAAAAAAAAACAGAAACAGAGACAGAGAAAGAAAATTTG
>NW_005239177.1:0-242 GCF_000412655.1 Myotis brandtii
TCCCGGCTCCTGTGCCACACCCTGTCATTTCCGTCTGCAGGGGCGCTTCTGTGGGATGCACCCGGGCCTGGTCTCTAGGGGGAGAGCACAGGCCTCAGCCCCCTCCCCTCGCGGGGCCTGCCCACCCACCATCGCCTCCTTGCCAGGCTCTTCCCCGAGGAGGTGTGGGAGGCAGAGCGTGGGCTCGAAGGCAGGGCCCAGACCTGGTCCCGGTCCCGCTGGGGCTCACTGGGTGACTGGCC
>NW_005239178.1:0-242 GCF_000412655.1 Myotis brandtii
AGGCCTGGGAACCCCCTGGAGTTGCATGTAAAACATGGGAGGTGTGTGGGTGCATCTGGGGAGGACATGCATATCCATGGCTGGAGCCCCAGAGCGATCTTCCCAGGCTCTAACATTCACTCCTTCCTGGAGCGAAGTTCCAATTTTATTGCCTCCTCCTTGCCGAGGGCATTTCCCCACATCTGTCAACCAGGATCATAGTTCTGCGTGTTCTGCAAATTCCTCAGGGAGAAACTGTTAGA
>NW_005239179.1:0-242 GCF_000412655.1 Myotis brandtii
TTACATTTTCTGTAGCTTCTGCCCCCATTCCTTGATCTCTGTCTGCCACAGAGCTAGCGATTGGGCTGCATGGTTGCAAAAATATGTTCCATTTTGTTTTCTGTTTGTATCACATGCAAGTGATTAAGAAGTGCTCCCAGCAGACCTGTCAGGGGTGAAAGAGCAGGACCGAGAAGGGACAGCTAAGCAAGAAGGCGACCTGAGTTGAAGCCAATCCTGCAGAGCCCAGCCCCAGCCTGCTC
>NW_005239180.1:0-242 GCF_000412655.1 Myotis brandtii
CTGCAGGGTCTCCGGCAGAGGTGCCGCTGGAGAAAAGAAGGAGGAGGCTGATGGGGGAAGAAAGGAGAGAGGCTGCACCTGCATCACAGCCCAGGGGCAGAGCAGAGGAAGCAGGGGACCACACGAAGCCCGCAGAACCACGCCCACGTGGTGAGCCATGGACTGTACTTTCTTGACAGACCTTTGGCTTGGCCAGGAGTAAGTTCAAGTCTGTGTTCAGGGACCCCTAAACCACTGCCTTG
>NW_005239181.1:0-242 GCF_000412655.1 Myotis brandtii
AATTCTAGTCAAGACCCACTGAACGAATTCCCACAACCTATCAATATATGAAACTCACTGTTTGAAAGGAAATGTTTACTTGCACTGTCTTTGCGACATGGGGAGCTGGGGGTTGCAGCCTCTATGTCCAAGCACTGAGGTTACAGGAGATTTGGAGGTTGATGTGGTGCAGGAGGCAAGCCTCCATGTCCACCCACACAGGACAAAGGAGAGCAGCGCCGGGGCTTCCACACAAGCCTAAG
>NW_005239182.1:0-242 GCF_000412655.1 Myotis brandtii
GGTGGGCGGCGGGGAACCTGGGAGAAGGGGACCTTCCTCGACGGGTCGGGTCAGGGCCGCTGGGGCCTGAAGGAGCCGCTGGAGGTTCCGCCCAGACCTGCTGGGCTCCGGGGACGAGTCTGCAGGAACATTTACACGAGTTAGACTAACGCGGGGGGCTGCTCGCTTTACCTGTGAAACACAAGATCTGAGTGTGTCCCGTTCAGCCAGCACCCCGTCCGTGGAGGCCAGCACCCCGTCCC
>NW_005239183.1:0-242 GCF_000412655.1 Myotis brandtii
TCTATCTCTCTCTCCCATCCTCTCTCTGAAATCAATACAAATATTTTTTAAAAATCTGGATACCTGAAGGTAACACAGGGTCTCGTTGTTGCTTTTATTTACGTCCTTGTGAGATTACTGGGCACTGAAAGTATGCTCCCCCAACTTGGCTGGGACAACCCGGACCTTCTGACTTATGACGGGTCTTCACCCCACAGCAGCCCACTGGCAGCTTCAGGGGTGTCTGAACCGACACAGGAGGA
>NW_005239184.1:0-242 GCF_000412655.1 Myotis brandtii
GCAATCCTTTCAGCTGTTATTTCTCTTCCATACCTTTTAAGAAATAGGATATAGCAGAGAGTTTGATTCTGTATTCACTTGTGGGATCTTAACAGTGGAGCTCTTCTCCTGTTAGTAGTTAAGTGAAAATGAGAAAAAAAAAAGGAAAGTCAACTGTATAATGAGAATGAAGAATGGTTAGGGGACTGAGGAGCCCAACAAGGATGTATTCTGAATAAAAGACTATCCCAACTCCTCTGAGA
>NW_005239185.1:0-242 GCF_000412655.1 Myotis brandtii
ATGCTTAATAGACTAACAATAAACAACAAAGACAGATTAATAATAATCAACAGACAAGCGCCCATAACATAGAGACAAGACTTAATAAATCAGAGTAGTTTTCATGGATCTTATCCTATTCTGCTCTTCATGGCATTCACTGTCCTCTAAAGTTATTTTAGCTAAAATCTGCCCATGGCAACCTCTCCTTTTTTTCTTTTTTCTCTTTTAATTCTGGGATTTATTTACCTTCTAAGGCTGTC
>NW_005239186.1:0-242 GCF_000412655.1 Myotis brandtii
GGGTCAATGCTCAACCACTGAGCCACATTGGCTGGACACCAATATGAGTTTTTTGTAGTATTTTTAGATCTTAAAAATTTAACACATTTGTCAACTATGATAATTTCTATCATTGTTGCACTTCCAAATACATATTTCTGTTTCTCTTTTTTAAAATAAGTCTTTACTTGCAGTTAACTGTTTCTTGGACATCGAAGTATGAAAAATAAACACATCTTTATATGTCAGATTGCTTGAGGATA
>NW_005239187.1:0-242 GCF_000412655.1 Myotis brandtii
AATGTTTTGTGATTTTAACTTCCACTTAGTTAAATGTGTATATGCAAATGTGATTTTCTGGTCATAGCTGTATTGAATAAATACTGTATATTGCAATTTATTATATTTTAAGTTACACATTTGTGTGCATGTATGTGTTTTGTTTTTACTGAAATATAATTAAAATAATATAAAATTCACCATTTTAAAGTATACATTTTACCCGTGCCTCCCTGGGCCTTGTGAGGTCGCCCTGTGACCGC
>NW_005239188.1:0-242 GCF_000412655.1 Myotis brandtii
GTCCCTTCCCAGGAAGGTGGGCACCTGGTATTTGTCCAGTTTGTCCAGTCAGTGTGCCTGGGTGGAGGGTACCATACTGGTCTTTTGTTTATTCTTTTCTGTTTTGCCTTGTGAGGATGGAGTTTATTGGACACCAGGAGAGGGTGGTGCTGGAGACACTTGGCTGGTGGGCAGCTGAGGCGCAGGGCTGGGCTGACAAGCCTCCATGTTCTGTGAGGATGCCCCAATGGGAGGCCAGCCCT
>NW_005239189.1:0-242 GCF_000412655.1 Myotis brandtii
AAATAAGTACATACATACATACATACATACATACATAAGGGGGCTTAATATCAGTCATTCTCCCATGTACTCTGATGCTGACCAGTGGGAGTCCCATGTCCGTTTGCTAACCCTAAGTTCCGGGAACTGGTGGCCCAGGACAACCACTGGCATCCCCTATGCCACCTTGGGTGAAGCTCTCTTTGCCCACATGTGTCAAGTCTCAGGAATGGATTGTCACTTTGATTCCCCCTTCCCCATTC
>NW_005239190.1:0-242 GCF_000412655.1 Myotis brandtii
ATTCTACCCAATGCCTATGGAACCGCCAATGAGAAGCCAGTGTAGCAGTTAGAGTGTGGGCCCCACGGCTAGACTTTGTGGGTGATATATTTTATTTGGAAAGAGTGATATATTTTATTTGGAAGGATATTTCATATCTAATCGGCCAACAAATATTAACCATTAATTAATATGTTTAAAGTAAGGTGGGATGACATTCTAGCTTTTTAGATGGACCTAAAGCAATTTTACCTTTTTTAAAA
>NW_005239191.1:0-242 GCF_000412655.1 Myotis brandtii
AACTTTGAAGGCTTGATAAGAGAATTGCAAACTCACTTACTATACATTATAGAATTAAACTACTCATTCATTGTCAATGCTCTTTTTAAGCCTTCAGCCTCTGAGCTGAAGGGGATCGTTGCTGCTGGTAGACCTGGCAGTAGGTCATACAGGAAGACCTACATTCACTGCTGAAGTCCTTTGCTTTTTGAAACCGTGTTAATAGTATTTGCCATTGGGAATCCAACAGTTCTAAGTCGATC
>NW_005239192.1:0-242 GCF_000412655.1 Myotis brandtii
TCCGGCCGTGGCGGTGTGTGGGGTGCGTGTTTCCTACCGAGGGACCACACCGTGTTTGGGAGCACCTGGACGTGTGGGGGCTGGAGACGGCTCTCCATCCGGGCCTTCTTCCCACCCCCGCCCCGGGGTCCTTTTGCTGGCCCAGTCTTCGCGCCCACACCCTGCTGTGGAGTGCCATCGAGTGTGGAGGACAGAGTCATGTTCAGCAGGAAACCTTGTCTGCAGCTCGCACCCCTCATTCT
>NW_005239193.1:0-242 GCF_000412655.1 Myotis brandtii
CTGTTTGTTGCATTGTTCTCTTTCAGGTCAGAGGCATTCCTCTGATGGCTGGTAGCTCAGTTATCTGCACATTTACAAATAGGGAAGTGGGAGCTGACTGGGAGTCTGAGCACACAGGCGGGTCCGGGGGCGGTGCTTCTTCTCAGGGGGACCTGGCAGCGCTGTTCGGTGGAAAACCCAGGGCTGGTATCTCCAGGGTCTCTCTAGGTCTCTTCCCTCGATCCCTCCTGGTTCTCAGAGAA
>NW_005239194.1:0-242 GCF_000412655.1 Myotis brandtii
TTATTTATTTTTTGCTTTTCAGTTTTAGGGCGATATCATTGATATAAAACATTATATTTGTTTCGGAGGTACCACCCAGCCTCTTTTCTTTCCTTTCTGACAGTGTTGATTTGCTTATCTTCCTATTAAGTGGCTGACTTCCTTTGGCTTCTGTCCGTGCCCTGACTTGCCTTTACGGGGTGCAGCCATTGGCAGGGCCGCGGGATAGTGCCACCTGGCCCACCGTTAGACCTTCTCTCTGC
>NW_005239195.1:0-242 GCF_000412655.1 Myotis brandtii
TCTCTGACTGATTTATTTCACTTAGCATAATGTTCTCCAGGTCTAGCCATGCTGTCACATGGGGTAAAATGTTTTTTCCTTTTTTAGGCACGGTAGGATTCCACTGTGTAAATGGACCACATCTTTTTTATCCACTCATCTATTTTTTTTTTTGAGCATGGGTTTTTGTGGCTACAAGGGGAGATATTGTAGATATGTACTGCTGCTTTAACAGACGGAACCATAGAGAACCGTACGAGAAG
>NW_005239196.1:0-242 GCF_000412655.1 Myotis brandtii
TACATCATTCTAAGCTGTCAATGCTTGCTCTAATATCTAATATTTCCCTAGCTGTAACAAATCATTGGCATGTTGATACTGATGTTGCTGTTGTCCTTTTCAGAAAAAGTGTTCAATATTCCTTTAATATTGACTCTATGGGTCCTAGAATCTCACCCTTTATTATTACTGAGGCTTCTACAAGACTCAGTACAGACCTCTATCAATAGCCTTGAAAATGCAAGTGTGGTTGTAGTGATGCC
>NW_005239197.1:0-242 GCF_000412655.1 Myotis brandtii
GGCTGAAGCACAGCGCCCCTAGCGGACTGGATGGGAACAGAGACTGTGTTGGACTACTGTATCCTCGGATGCCAGGATAATGGCAGGGCAGCTCTGGGTCCTGGCCCTACCGGGCTTGGTGGGAACAAATGTGAGCCTGTGGTCCCAGAGGCTGGATTTCTTCCACAATGAGACAGAGCAGAGCCACCTGGTTGTGGATGAGACCGGGCCTGGTGTACCTGGGGGCAGGCCTTTGTTTTCAC
>NW_005239198.1:0-242 GCF_000412655.1 Myotis brandtii
AGCTGCTTGTTTAATGAAAGGAAGGGAAGGGAAGAAGAGCGGGAGGGAAAGTGTGACATTATGCACTTATCCCAGTCAGAAGCAACTACATATCAGCCTCTAGCTCCTTGCTGTTCAATGAGCAGACCTTGTCTCCCAGCTAAATTAGTGTTCTTGGCCTCAGGGTGCTGTTTCTTCTAATCTGGAGAATCCGCACCACCCCCTTCACATGGATGCATACGTGCCAATGCCGCTCTGTCTGG
>NW_005239199.1:0-242 GCF_000412655.1 Myotis brandtii
CTGGATTGCTCTTGAGAGTATTATGCTAAGTGAAATAAGTCGGACAGTAAAGGATAAAAACCATGTGATTTCACTCATGTGGGCTATAAAACAAAAAGTAACTAACAAAACAAACAAAAACAGACAACAGAATGGAGAAGGGGTGGTTGGAGGACCAAGAGGGGTCATGTATATGGTGATGGAAGATTAGACTTTGGGTGGTAAACACATAATAAAATATACAAATTTAGTATTATAATATT
>NW_005239200.1:0-242 GCF_000412655.1 Myotis brandtii
ACCCTAACTTTTACTAATTACTACTTCAGTGATTGACTTCTGCTATTTCTAAACTTTTGACACCATCCATGGATGAATGGTGTCAACTAGAATGCCTATACCTACGAAAAAGTACTAATGTAACATGTAGCCAAAATGACTCAGCAAGGGGACCTTTGCAACCTTTGTTATTGGCAACTCATAGTCTGGCATAACAGTGTTAACATAAAAACATTCAAACATGTAAAGAATTTTTGTGAGTT
>NW_005239201.1:0-242 GCF_000412655.1 Myotis brandtii
TTGAGGATTTTAGCATCTTTTTTTCAGAGATAATGGCCTATAATTTTCTTTTTGTATTGAGTCTTTGTCTAGTTTTTCAATGAGGATAATGCTGACCTCATTAAAAAAAGCTTGGAAATCATCCTTCATCTTAAATTTTTGGGAATAGTTTGAAGAGAATAGGTGTTAACTATTTGAATGTGTGGTAAAATTTACCTGTGAATCCATCTGATTCAGGATTTTTGTTTCCTGGGAGTTTTTTT
>NW_005239202.1:0-242 GCF_000412655.1 Myotis brandtii
CGGTCCTGGAGCCAGGACAACCCTCCCTCGGGGTGACTCCCCACCCCCCAGTCTTGTCCACCCTGCAGCTCCGGGGGGGGGGGCGAGAGGGGCCCCTCGCGAGGGAAATCAATGCAGCGTTAATGTACGACTTCTAGGCGAGGGCGGGGCCGCTTCATAAAAAATGCATTGTTTCGGGGCGCTCGCAGCTCCCGCCCCGGCATCCTGCAAGATGGCAGCCCTGGCGAGGGCGGGAGCCCAGC
>NW_005239203.1:0-242 GCF_000412655.1 Myotis brandtii
AGAAGTACTGAGAGACTTACTCTGAATATGCAGCTCACGAGACTCAGCCAGAAGCGCCTGGATACTCGGCTCCCGGATTCCTGACCTCCAGAAACAATGTGAGATATTAAATGTGTGTTTTAAGCCACTAAGATTGGCATACTGTGTTGCACAGCGATAAATAAAATGGCACTCTCCTCCTTTCTCTATACCATCCCTTAGAAACCAATCCATGACTCTCACCCCCAAGAGACAAGCTCCTT
>NW_005239204.1:0-242 GCF_000412655.1 Myotis brandtii
CCCGGGTCCTTGGGGGTTCCCTGGGCGCCCCTGCCCCCGGCGCCTGGGCTCCTGGTCTCCGAGGGGGCAGCGGGGAATGTCTGGGAGGCCCTCGGCGAGGAGTCTGTTCCGGGGAGGACTCTCCGGGTGCAATGACAGCAAACCCACTGCAAACAGGCGTGTGGCCCTGGTCACGGAACCGTCGGAGGAGGATGTGCTTTCAACGGGGCTGGGTCTGAGCTCGAGCGATGCCCAGGCCCGGC
>NW_005239205.1:0-242 GCF_000412655.1 Myotis brandtii
CAAAGTGAAGTTTCAGCAGGAAAATTTAATTCATAAAATAGTCAGTTGTAGAACTCAGAGACTTGTATATTTTATACAACATTATCTAGTAATATGTCCCTCCATTCCTTCTTTTCTCCCTCTTTTCTTTCTTTTCTTCCTCTCTCCCTCTACCTATTATAACTTAAAAAAAGTAATCCTTAGCTAGAGACATCTTCCTAAGGTCATGTGATGAGTAAGAAGTCTTTAGCAAATACCATTAG
>NW_005239206.1:0-242 GCF_000412655.1 Myotis brandtii
AGGGATTGATTCCTAATGAGCCCTTTTTTATGAAGAGATAAAGTGGAGAGGAATAAGGGGGATGAGGATGAGGAAGGAGAAGAGCCGGTGCTCTGAGTACAGAAAGAGGATTAAGTCACATCTGGTGAAAAACCCCACACCTGTATAGGCATCAGCAACCTACCACCACATGCCAAGGGCAAAGGTGCAATGTTTTGCAGTGGTTGGTTGCAGGTGCTTCCATTGATGTGCTAAGGAAATCT
>NW_005239207.1:0-242 GCF_000412655.1 Myotis brandtii
TCTGTTCTCTAGATTGCCTTTCATTTCATTTTGTTTATTGCTATTGTGCAGTGAAGGCACTATTTTTCTTTATTTGTTGCCATCTGGACTGTTTATTTTTTTTCTATTTTGTGTGGTGGTTGGTTGCACCTTCAGGAAATCCTGTCCAAAACAAACCTCCCAAACTTTTTCTCTAGGTTGTCCTGAGGAGTTTGAAGTTTTAGTGCTGACATTTAATTCTGTCCTGCAGGTTGAGTTAAATT
>NW_005239208.1:0-242 GCF_000412655.1 Myotis brandtii
GATGAAGGCTTCCGGGTAGCCATTATCAAGTAGGGTTTTACGGATGGTCTGCTTCTCCGTCTCTAGTGTATCAGGAGTGCAAATATTCTGGGCGCGATAAAACAGGCAGCATACCAAATTTCTCTTGTACCTAAGAGGAACGAAGCTGAGAAAATGTGTATACTGACCAACCCAAGTGGCTTTCCTGAAAACATTTCGTTGAATTGAGTTATCCTCCCTTCGACGTAAAAGTACATCCAAGA
>NW_005239209.1:0-242 GCF_000412655.1 Myotis brandtii
GCCTCTAGTTACATTTATAAGTGTCAAATAGTTGAACACATGTAGGGAGACAACATGCATCTCTGTCTCACCTGCTAAGACAAGGTGCTTGTAGGATGAGAAACTATTCCAGGATGTGCATCCAAGTGCAGTGATTTCCTTTCAATGTCGCCTTTAAGATAATGCTATCTTTCCTGTCCAGCTTCAAATATATACATGAAGAATTGCATCTCATTTTAAATGTCAAGAGCTTTTCCTCCTAA
>NW_005239210.1:0-242 GCF_000412655.1 Myotis brandtii
GAGATATGCCCTCCAAACAGGGCAGGTGCTGGCTGGGCCGCCCATCCCTCTCTGACTCACCTCTCTGAGAGTCTGTGTCTGTCAAGTTCTGTGACTTTATCTGTTCACTCAAGTGACCAGGCTCAGTAAGAGAGGCCCCTCACGACCAGAGCTTGCTGGTACCCTCTTGACTGCACTTTCATATCCTGAAGTGTCAAGCCTCCACCCTCCCTGCTTTTCCCAACAAGCTTCTCTTCTCAACA
>NW_005239211.1:0-242 GCF_000412655.1 Myotis brandtii
AAAACAATCTAAAACAGTCCTGCTATAGAGGGTATAACGTATCTTCAAAGGTTAGTAGTATTCTTAAGAAGACTGTACCCAAAGTCAATTTAACAAAAAGCAACTGCATAAGATGCATTTATATATCACTAGATAAAGCATGGCTTTTCAAAATAAAAACTTATTTACAGTAAGTTTCTACATTCTCTGTTTCAAATTTTCTTGTACATATAAAAAAGAATCAATAGCTGTCAACATGGCTC
>NW_005239212.1:0-242 GCF_000412655.1 Myotis brandtii
TACCCAGGTCGGACAACCGATTTGCACATCAGGACCGCTACGGACCTCCACCAGAGTTTCCTGTGGCTTCGCCCTGTCCAGGCATAGTTCACCATCTTTTGGGTCCTAACACGTGCGCTCACGCTCTACCTCCCCGGCAAGGCGGGCGAGACGGGCGGGTGGTGCGTCCTCGGTGGACAGGAGAGGCCTCGGGATCCCACCTTTTGCCCTGGCGGTCCTTCACCTTCATTGCGCCACGGTAC
>NW_005239213.1:0-242 GCF_000412655.1 Myotis brandtii
TTTCAGACCTCACGGACCACCAATGGTCTGCGGACCAACGGTTGGCGACCACTGCTCCGGCCCATCAAAAGAATGAGGCAGAGGCTTAATGAAGACCAAAGAGCATGCATCCAGAACATCTCAAATGTGGCTGCACAATGGCCACATCTATCTGAACAGGCTGATTGAAGCAGAAAAAGGAATTTATTAGATAATCTGTAGCCCACATATTACTCAGGGCCAGAGAACAAGGCTCAGCCAGA
>NW_005239214.1:0-242 GCF_000412655.1 Myotis brandtii
ATGTGTCAGGTGCTTTACTAAGTGCTTCAAATGCCTTATCTCATTTATTCCTTTAAACTCATGTTTATTTTTAAATAATCCCAAGTAGTGCAAAAATATATTCTGATTGCAAAAAGTAAAAAAAAAGAAAAAGAAATAAAATTCCTTTGAATTAAGTTGTGAGCATCTATATCTTTTCCTGTGCATTTAAATTTTTTTAAAAAATGTGTTCTTGCAAAAGTATATACATTTCTTATTATTTA
>NW_005239215.1:0-242 GCF_000412655.1 Myotis brandtii
AAAAAATATTTCAGTGGTAGTGGAGAACATACATCTCTCACTTTGATGGGGGAAAATTATAGAAATTGAGGCTTGGAAATCACACAACAGGTAAATGACAGAATCAGATTCAGATCTTGGCGTCTGTTATTACACACTGATTCTACTGTTCAGCTTTAAAATGAAAAGTTTGATCAAAAGAGTCCTAAGATCTTTTCTAATTCTTTTTCTTTAATTCAGCCATTGTATTTTGGAATTTTTTT
>NW_005239216.1:0-242 GCF_000412655.1 Myotis brandtii
AGAGTGTAAAACAATACTTTCTCAGACAAATAAAAATTGACAATTCATCACCAGTAGACCTTCCTGTAAGAAATGAAAAAAAAAAAAAGCAGGCCAAAAAAGATAAAAACAGCCTGACAACAGAGTGCAAAACTATGTGAGGCAAAAACCATGAAGAGGAATAGATAAATCCATTTTTAAAAACTTAAACTCCCCTCTTCTAGTAATTGATAGATCTACCAACTAGACCAGTGGTCGGCAAA
>NW_005239217.1:0-242 GCF_000412655.1 Myotis brandtii
TTTTATTAGTTTTGATTTGTCTATATTTATTTCAATAACCATATATTATTTTTGAAATAAGAAAAAGTACAAAGACTGAATTTTTAAAAATATGAATTTTTAAAGCTCTTCAGAAGTGAATATTCCTCATTTCATGGTCTGAAATACATTTCTGTATTGAATGTTTAATCCTTCTCATTTATAAAATGTATCAATATTGACATTTGTAAACTGATTTTAGCTCTTCCACTAAAAAAAAAAAA
>NW_005239218.1:0-242 GCF_000412655.1 Myotis brandtii
TTTTAACATGCAATTCTGTATTTTCTTAATTTGTCAAAAAGCTATATATTTTCTTTTCTAATGAATGGTGAAAGTCCATGAAAGGTTTTTGCCTCACATCAGAAGTCAGCAATCATGCCTTACACCACACCTTCCCAGGTACCTAACCTAGTGCTGTGAAGACATAACCAAGAATCTGTTGTTCACTTGTTCTGTTTATTTACCAGATCCTTGATCACGACCAAAAAGGCGGTAAGGAAAAA
>NW_005239219.1:0-242 GCF_000412655.1 Myotis brandtii
TGCCCTGACTGGGAATGGAACCATGACTTCCTGGTTCTTAGGTTGGTGCCCAACCACTGAGCCACACCGGCTGAGCAGCAGTAGTAATTTTTCAACAATGCTCTGTGAACCCAACAACACATATCTGTAAGACAACCATGGCCTGTAGCTGCCAGTTTGCACCGCTGGTATGAAAGGGATGAGCCAATCAGTGCTGGGTCTCCTTGCTGGGCTGGCGGAGATATGCCTAGGTCAGTGGTCGG
>NW_005239220.1:0-242 GCF_000412655.1 Myotis brandtii
ATTTTTTCTTTTTTTCTGTTTAAGCCTTCATTTTCCCGTGTTGTAATTAATTTTAAATAATAAATGTTATTCATATTTTAAATTGTGCCATCCCTGAGCATGGAGTACATCCACGGTGCTGTGTAATCACCACCCCTGCCTGGTTTCTGAATGTCCACTCACCTCACAAGGAAAAGAAAACCCTGCTCCAAAAGTACTCGTTCTGCACTCCTTCTGCGCCTGGAAACCCCTATGCTATTTGT
>NW_005239221.1:0-242 GCF_000412655.1 Myotis brandtii
GGAAAGAGGAAGTCTCTGGCCAATAGCCTGCTAGGAACTGAGGCCTGCCAATACCATGGGAGAGAGCTTGGAAGCTGATCCTTTGGCCCCAGTCCTGGCTGACAGCTTGACTGACACCTTGTGAGAGACCCTGAGCTAAAATCACTCAGCTCAGCTGCTCCCAGATTCCTGACCTAGATACACTGTGAGATAATAAATATTGTTTTAAGCTGCTAAATTTGGGAATTCGTTATGCAGCAATA
>NW_005239222.1:0-242 GCF_000412655.1 Myotis brandtii
GAATAAACTTCTGTTGTGTAAGCCACCCAGCTTGTGGTCATTTGTTACAACAGCGCAGAAAAGACCGTGGCTGCTCTTCAGCTGGAGTTCCAGACTGAGGAGACGTGGGGCGCTGTGCTGGCCCCCGAGCCCGGCCAGGACGAGCAAATTCGCTGCTGACCCAGACCTCGTGTAAAAAGACTAAGATGTAAATGTTTGTTGTAACACACTGAGATTTTTGGATCATTTTTCAGCAAGAAAAG
>NW_005239223.1:0-242 GCF_000412655.1 Myotis brandtii
GTCACCAACCAAGACGTCAAAGCTCACCCGTGAAGAACTCTGACTATAAAAGGACCCACCATCGTGCTGATGAGAGAAGGGCGTGGAGTCCTCAGGCAACTCCACTCAGTTCCTGGGTGGGGAAGGGAGAGAAATTCGCTTTAGGAACATCCTATACAAATGCCTTGGCTCTTGGCTTTTCCTTCATTTTCAAAGGAAAAATCATACAGGCTCTCTCTCTTTCACACACACATGCACACACA
>NW_005239224.1:0-242 GCF_000412655.1 Myotis brandtii
GCTATAACACCCACTGCGGCCATCAAACTGGCCCAATCGGGGGTGGGGCCAGCCAGCCAACCTCAGGCGGCCCCTCCCCCCAGCTGGCCTGGCCCCTGATCGGCCTGCAGCCCTTTCCCCCAGTTGGCTCCATCCCTGATCCCCTCCCCCCAATAGGGGGTGAAGCTGCCCTGCCCCTCTTGCAGCCCTGCCCCTGATGAGCCCCCATCACCTCGATCAGCCCACAGCCCCTTCCCCCAACC
>NW_005239225.1:0-242 GCF_000412655.1 Myotis brandtii
TAATTTCTGACTGGTTCTTTTTTATGGTTTTTATGTCATTTTACATGCTATTCAAGTTCTCACTAAGTTCCTTGAGCACCCTTACAACCATTTGTTTTGAACTCTATATCTGGTAGTTCTTTTTCTGGAGATTTCTCCTGTTATTTCATTTGGAACCTATTTGTCTTTGAATTTTATCTGCTTCTCTGTGTTTGTTTCTATGTATTAGGTTGTGCTGCTACATCTCTCAGGTGTGGTAGTGT
>NW_005239226.1:0-242 GCF_000412655.1 Myotis brandtii
GAGGTCAGCCGTTTGGCCCCAGGAGTAAACTCCTGACACAGTTGTGGTCGCCCCGAGGTCATCAATGTCAGCGTCAGCGTGGCGGCTGACCTCGCACGTCTGGGATTGGAAGGAGCAGCTGACCCTCGTGGGCAGTGGTGGGACGTAGCCATCGAGCCCCACCCCACTTCCGGAAGCCCTGGGCTGTGTCACACAGGCCCCGATCTGCACCCACTTTCCCCAGAGCTGCAGTGTGGGGCCAG
>NW_005239227.1:0-242 GCF_000412655.1 Myotis brandtii
TATTTCATTGTTATTCGATCAAATAGGTTGAATTTGCGTTCCCCAATGCCCTCCCCTCCCCTCTGCCCATTGTATTGTAGGCCGAATCTCTCATTCTTGTTTCTACTTCCCTTCCCACTCTGCTGGCTGCCCGCTGAGCCACTGTTGGGAGGGAAGGTTGCCACCGGGGATGCTGTCCAATAAACTGTACACTTCCTCTCACAGATGACGACAGACCAAGGCTTAGGCTCACTTCTACCATC
>NW_005239228.1:0-242 GCF_000412655.1 Myotis brandtii
ATACAGTATCACTATAACGTAAAAGGAAGGTAGATTACTTACTGATAAATTGCATGTGGAAAGACATAAATATATGCTTTCAAGGTGTTACTTTTTCAGGAGAATATGTACTTTAAAAGAGACCCAGGTCTCTTTTAAAAGATCATTGTATTTCATTCATGTATCAGATGAGCAGTAGAAAGAAGCAGGAGGCAAATGACAAAAGGCTGACCTCAGGAAATGAAGTCAGTACAAATACAGAT
>NW_005239229.1:0-242 GCF_000412655.1 Myotis brandtii
TTTATCAGGTTTTGATATAAAACCTAGCTACCAAAATAGAAACGTCTAGCAACCAGATCACCATTGTCTTACCTCATCAAGAACTCTTCATCATTTGAAGCAAGAGAGGTGCCCTAAGATACCACAAGAGCGGGAGGCTATCTGGTCTGAGTTGTCAATTCTTCAATGGCTATCTCTACCTGGTGACTCAATCTCCAATGCCTGATCGCGGTGCTACAAAAATGTGGAAGTAGTTCAACTTT
>NW_005239230.1:0-242 GCF_000412655.1 Myotis brandtii
GCCTTCAGAACAATTTTTTTGTCTAGCTTTTCTAGTTGTTCTCAGTAGGTGAGATGGTCTGCAACTAGTTATCTGGCCAATTTTCCAGAGAACTTTTATATATTAAATGGCTAGGGTTTCCCTCAAAAGATTAGCAGTAATTTGGAGGCAAAGGAGAGATATAGGGGACAGAATGGCACTTTCTGAAAATAGATGGCCCCAGAACCTCAGAGATGGTGATATCCAATATCACATCTTTTTTT
>NW_005239231.1:0-242 GCF_000412655.1 Myotis brandtii
AGAGACACATTGATTGGTTGCCTCCTGCACTCACCCCAACTGAGGCTGTGAATCAAACCTGCAACCCAGGCAGGTGTCCTTGACCAGGAATCGAACCCTCAACCCTTTGGTGTGAGGGCTGTTGCCCCAACCACTGAGAAACACCAGCCAGGGCTATAGGGGTGGCTTTATACTTTTAAAAAAAAATTGATTTTGAAAGCGAGAAAGAGGAAGGGAGAGAGAAACACTGATTTGTTGTTCCA
>NW_005239232.1:0-242 GCF_000412655.1 Myotis brandtii
AGCTCGCTGCCATGTGAAAGTCAAAACAATTATTTGGCTTACAGTGCTTAATATTCCAGTGCCAAGCTAATGAATAAAATGGTTAAGGATATAAAACAATTTTTAGCAGAAACATGAAATCTCTCTCCCACTGAATATCTATTCAGCCTTCTACCAGTTGCACGTATAACTCTCCTGACAACAAAAAGCAGAGTGGACAGTTGGATTCTGCATCTCTAGAAGAGAAGGAAACCTACAATATC
>NW_005239233.1:0-242 GCF_000412655.1 Myotis brandtii
CGGATTATTTTTAACAATCTAAATTTCCTTGTTTACACTGTAGAGCTTGCTACCTCCCCTCCCCAAATGTATTTAATACAATAGAAATGTTTTATTTTCATGCAAAAATTATAAGTAATATAGGACTATAAAGTTGGAAACATTGGCTTTGGTTCAGTAATCCAATTTTCTCTCTCTCTTTTTTTTACATTTTCTTTTTAAATACATTTTTATTGATTTTTAGAGAAAAAGGAAGGGAGAGG
>NW_005239234.1:0-242 GCF_000412655.1 Myotis brandtii
TCCCTATGCACAGGTGAGAGAAGCCAATGCCACCTAACAGAGGAGGGCCAAGAAACTCCTCACTTCTCCTCCACATTGAGCGCTGCCTGTGTGCAGTCTAGCGGTGGCTCACTTGAAAACCCTGAGAAGCAAGGCAGAAACCCACCAAGCCCTCCTGGAGAGGTGGTAGGTGTGCTGGTTAGGAGCCCCAACCTGAGCACCACTCCCTGGGTTTGAATCCTGGCTCTGCCACCTGCTAGCTG
>NW_005239235.1:0-242 GCF_000412655.1 Myotis brandtii
GTATCTTTTCCCTCTGGACTTGGCCAGGATCTGGACCCGCCCAGAGAATTTCCCACTGAAAAAGCACACCTAGAGGCCTTTAAAATCTCTGACTCTCTGTCCCTGGGTGCTGGTGCCATTTTGAGGCTCAGCCCATCTGGCTTACAGATGACCTAGTAAATTCATAATTCTTTACCCATTTTGGACTCCTATGTTCCTCTTTTGTTGACCCTAACATTTGGTGCTGAAACCCAGGAGGGTTC
>NW_005239236.1:0-242 GCF_000412655.1 Myotis brandtii
AAAAACATATTTTAAAACAATGTTATTTCTCTCTCTAGCAGTGCGTGCCTCCGGATGATTGTGCTTAAATTTAGCTAAGATTTCCAATTTCCTGACTCCTATTGTGGGGTTAATCCATATAAATCATTTGTTGATGAATAAACATGGCTTGCCTGCCATGTGTGTCTCTCTGTGTTCTTCAATGTATGACTTCACGATTATTAGTCTCTTAAATAGTTATAACAATGGGTTGTCATTATTCT
>NW_005239237.1:0-242 GCF_000412655.1 Myotis brandtii
AGCCTGAGATGCCTCTTTGGTTAACAAGTGGGGAAGTTGGTGAGGCCACTGGAGCCACAGTGTTGGGATCCCAGGGAGAAGGTGGGCCCCTTCATGGAGACTTGGAGTCATTGGCCAATCAGAGAGAATCTAAGTCTCCTGGATTATAAACAGGTGTATAATCAGAAAAGAGAATGGAAGCCCTCGACCAGTGTCTAGTTAACCGTATTATTTTCCTTCTGAATTCTGAAAATACACTGGGT
>NW_005239238.1:0-242 GCF_000412655.1 Myotis brandtii
AATCTCTACCTGCACAATCTGCAGACTAGCGGGTAGGTTACAAATTTCATCCTCTAACTGGCTAATTGACTACACAGAGCAAACCTCTGCTCCAGGTTCATAGACCTTACCTTAGGCAACATGCAGACACATGACAGGAGGGTAAGTACTAGTAAATAAGAGACTGGCTGCTCCACTAAAGGAGAAAGCTCAGAGCACATACATGAGGAAGGTCAAATCTTCATACACCAAGGAAAGTGCAT
>NW_005239239.1:0-242 GCF_000412655.1 Myotis brandtii
TCCTGGGCCCCGAGGTGCAGCCGTCGCCTCTGGGGTCCCTGCAGAACGATCCCATGGGCAAGCACCTCCGAGCGTCCGTCTGTGATGTCCCAGGCGGCACTGTCCGGCCCCTGTTCCTCGGGTCCGTTTCCCACCTGACCCCGTAGGTGGCGCTGACGCTCAGAAGCAGGTGAAGTGAACGTCACCCCTTTAATCACGTGAAAAACTCTCCGTTTCTCTCGTGCCCACAGATGACGGGGACT
>NW_005239240.1:0-242 GCF_000412655.1 Myotis brandtii
GTATTCCAAGCTCTTCACCTTGAAACTTCCTGACTGCAGGTAAAAATGCTTTCAAAATCCAGTCTTGGAAAATGTCTGAGTTGAGCCATGCCTTTTTAGAGTTGCAATACAAAGCAGGCAGATGACTCATTCTATTTTTAAAAACTCTAGGTTTATGAGTTTTGCCAGTGATTACAGGTGTCAGTTTACTAGGACGTGACCCATCGGTGTGGGCACATAGCAGTGCCAAGATCCTGTCCTTG
>NW_005239241.1:0-242 GCF_000412655.1 Myotis brandtii
GAGAATGAGTGTATAAGAAGAAAAGTAAAAAACAAAAGACAAAATAAAAGAAAATACATATATATGTATATATACATATATATATTCCCCTTTCTTTAATCTATCTGTTCATTTATTCATTTACTATTGGAACAAGAGAATAGAGAGTAGATAGGCCTGATTTGGTGATTGGAATTAATTAAACTATTAGTAGAAGAAGAGAAGAAGCGAGGAGAGAAAAAACAGAAGCAAAAAAAGAAGAA
>NW_005239242.1:0-242 GCF_000412655.1 Myotis brandtii
CGCTCTATCCATTGAGCCAAACCGGCTAGGGCACTATCCCCATTTTATAGACAAGGAAACTGAGGGACTTAGGGACTATCAGGGTGGTCTCAAATCTGGATACTGGGGGTAGATGACTTCTTGAACTATGCATATTTGATGCTAACTGCACTTACATTTTTATGAGTTTATTTGATCCCAATGTCAACTGTGAGAGTTAGGCATTACCATCCAAATATTTACTCAGCATTGATGAGCTAGAC
>NW_005239243.1:0-242 GCF_000412655.1 Myotis brandtii
AGTGGAAGTGATAACATACAAATTCTGGGTCATGGCGTTCATAGGGACGTGATATCTTTTTCTTTTATCATTTGCTGCCTAACAAGCCACCACAAAATTTAGTGGCTTAAAACAACAACATTTTATTTCTATTCATAATTCTGTGGGTTGGCAATATGAGGTGTGATCAGCTAATGGGTTCTTCTGGCATTATCTGAGCTTAGCTATCAGATTGACTGGGGGCTGACCATCAGCTACAACAA
>NW_005239244.1:0-242 GCF_000412655.1 Myotis brandtii
TTTTAGAAAAATTCATTGCCTAAAAATCAAAAAAGATCGGTCTGTTGAGTATCAATAATGTGGTCCTAAAACCTACATGAATGTTGGGCCAAAGCTGCCTGAGCAACTTGGAGGGCAATTAAATTGATCTGGTGTTTTGATATTGTCTTTAAGTCTATGGAGAGGCAACACAGTCAAACTTCTAATTAAGAAACTAGGATTGATTTACTTAAAAAATTAGCTTTAGGCATTGTGCATTCTTT
>NW_005239245.1:0-242 GCF_000412655.1 Myotis brandtii
GAGCCACCCGCCGTGGAGCTGCCCAATCTCTCCCCACACCCAGTCGGATTGAGTCTGGCACGTGGCAGGGTGGAACACCCAAAGCCGCTGCCTGCAGGCGGGAAGTTGCGGGGAGGTGTTGACATAGAGGCCTCAGAGCGAGACCACCTGGCCCCCAGCATGCTCTCCACCTGGAGGCGTCCAGCTGCAGACCTCCGACCCCAACCCCATTAACTGGATCAGTGGTGGGTTGGAAAGCGACA
>NW_005239246.1:0-242 GCF_000412655.1 Myotis brandtii
TTTGTGCCTGAACCTGTGCTAAATGTGGTCCCTCCATTGTTCTCTTCATCCCCATTGGAGGGAGCACTGGGCCTAATTTTCCCTCCTTGTCTCAATGTTCCTGAGTGTCCAAGCTCACCCAGTAAATGATGAGAGTCCAGAGGTCATAAAGTGATGCTCCAAGCAACCCCAGGCACATTCCTTATTAGGTGTCAGCATAGCTTACAAATGGGCAAGGGATTGACCTTCTCTTCAGGGACCAG
>NW_005239247.1:0-242 GCF_000412655.1 Myotis brandtii
TCTCTGGATCTGTTTTTGTTTATCGGTTTATGTTGTTTATTATAATCCACAAATAAGTGAGATCATGTGGTTTATTTTTTAAGATCTAAATAATATATATGATTTGCCTAAGATCACACAGTTAATGAAGGATCTGGAATTAGAGCAAAATTTTGCTGATGCTCACACCATTCATTCTTTTTCTATTGCATCATGCTGGAAAGGGCTAGTTTGAGAGAAGTAAAACTACTAGCAAATTAGTC
>NW_005239248.1:0-242 GCF_000412655.1 Myotis brandtii
TGAAGTTTATATTGTATGTGGAAATAACAAAGGCCATAATTGATTGAATGTTCCTTGATAAAATTAATATAATTTTCTCTACCAGGGAAAATTGAAGAAAAACAAAATTTAATATAAATGACCTTTTATTTAAGATGTCAGAATGGTTCTCTCCTGGACCCAAAGGGAGGTATTAAAGTCAATGATTGAACCAATAATCAATATGGAAAGCAAATAGGCTGAGTTTCACGCACTGGCTCCAG
>NW_005239249.1:0-242 GCF_000412655.1 Myotis brandtii
GGTGGGAAAGACACGAGCAGAGGCCCACCTTGGCCTCTGGGGAGGGAAGAGGGGCGGGATGAATGGCCTCCAGCGCAGGCTGAGCGCAGCCCCGGCTTCTGGGGTCTTGTCTCCAAGCTCCAGGGCCCCTTGCTCCCTGTTTGCAGGTGGGTCTGCGAGGCGGACTGTGACCCAGGGGAGGGAGATGCTGATTGCCCGTCCTGCGCCCATCGAAGCCCGTCCCTGTCCCCAGGGTCCCCGCG
>NW_005239250.1:0-242 GCF_000412655.1 Myotis brandtii
TTTTGTAAATCAATAAAAATTATACCTATTTTTTGTCGGGTTGGCAAAAAGTGTATTTTGGGGGTGGGCCGCTGGATTTTAGGAATAAGTTCGTGTGTGCAGGAGGTGGAAACGTTGAAAATCGCTGCCCCGGGAGGTGGAAACAAAATGGGCAGGTGCCCGGGTGGCCTTCCAGGGTTTTCCTCACCCTGTTACCCAAAACGCACAGAGGCAACCCCACAGGCCCCTGTCCCGGGGGCCAC
>NW_005239251.1:0-242 GCF_000412655.1 Myotis brandtii
AGCTGCATAATTTCCCAAATGAGTTTCCTCTGGTTGCAGAGCCTGTTCATTCCTTCAATCCTTTTTCAGTCGTTTAGCTTTTGCAATATTTTCTTGGCGTTTTTGTTTTTTCTTTTGCTCCTTTTCCCTGGCCTCAATCATCTTGGCCAGTTTCCAGGACAGTACAGCACTTGCTAGAAACAATGGCGTAAGGGCCAAAATAACGGTTGTAAGGAAGCCATATGGATCCTTTGCAGCCCATT
>NW_005239252.1:0-242 GCF_000412655.1 Myotis brandtii
GAATTTCGTGCATCGGGCCTCTAGTTATTCCATATTCACCCTGATTGTAGAAGGAAGGAGACCACAGGGAAGTAGCACTGGGTCTAATAACAGCAAAAATTCCCCAACAGTCGCCACTGAAATATAGAAAATCTGCCTCTGAAGGAGGTAACTCCTGGGTGCTAGGGATGCTGAAGCGAGGCTGACAACCACTGGGAAGGAGGCTGAGGAGTGAATGAGTCCAGTCTCCACGATGCCAGGTC
>NW_005239253.1:0-242 GCF_000412655.1 Myotis brandtii
TGATATTGAATTAATAACATTTTACCTAACTCATTAAATCTTTCAACATGTAGGTAAAATAAAAACTATTGAGATATTTTACATTCTTTTTTTCCAATTATCTTTTAAAAATCTTGTTTGTACTCTCTTCTTAAAATGTACCTCAACTTGGACTATCGACATCTGAAGTGCTCAAGGGTGGCATGAGGGTAGTGGCCACTTTCCTGACAGGACAGCTCTAGAAGTAGAAAGCTATAAGTCAG
>NW_005239254.1:0-242 GCF_000412655.1 Myotis brandtii
AGAGTACTTCTAATCTTTACACCCATATTAAATTCCTTTTTATTTTTAAGTGCTGATATCATTAAATTATTTCTAGCCACAAGTGACATTTCTACAGAACCCACAGTCCTCATCAGGAAAGACCAATCAAAATGACTAAATTCATGCTTATTTCTTAACCCTAATATCTGCATTAAAAAGAAAAAAAATGGCCCGGCCAGCATGGTCAGTGGTTGAGCATCAACCTATGAACAAGGAGGTCA
>NW_005239255.1:0-242 GCF_000412655.1 Myotis brandtii
AACACCCAGAATAGGCAAATCCATAGTGATAGGAAACTACTGGTGGTTGCCAGAGGCTGAGGGGAGGGGAAAATGGGAAGTGACTGCTTAATAGGTACAGGAGTTCCATTTGGGGTGATCAAAAACTTCTGGAACTAGATAGTGGTGATGGTTGCACAACATCGTTAATGTACGTAATGCCCCTGAATTGTACACTTTGAAATGATACATTTAAGGTGTATTTTACTACAATTAAAAAAAAA
>NW_005239256.1:0-242 GCF_000412655.1 Myotis brandtii
ATTGGCTGAGCTATGAATCATATTTAATGGGTGTGGTGATGATGAGGGTGAAAGGGTGAAGCTTATGTACACCAAAGTAGGAGTGATTGACCAAGAATTTTGGAAATTACCATTATGTAAGCTGTGTGGTATTTTTCCATTGCATTTTATTTTAACATTAGAGATGCATTGTTCTCTGAAACATCACCTTTAAGAATGAGACAAGTCACCCTAGCCGGTTTGGCTCAGTGGATAGAGCGTCG
>NW_005239257.1:0-242 GCF_000412655.1 Myotis brandtii
CCTTTCATCTAAGTTGTTGATTTATATGTACAGCGTTTTTCATATTATTACCTTAATATCCTTTTAATGTGTGTAGTGTCTGTTGTGATAGCCTCTCTCTCGTTCCTGATTTTTATTTTTCTCTTTTTTTCTTTGCCATTCTTGGTAGAGGTTTATCAAGTTCATTGATCTTCTTGAGAAAAACAACAACACAGTTTTCAGTTTAATTGATTTTTCTCATTGATATTTGTTCTTTTGACTTT
>NW_005239258.1:0-242 GCF_000412655.1 Myotis brandtii
TCCTGTTTGTCTGCTCCGTGCTGTCTGTCTGTCTGTCTGTCCCCGCGCACGCCCCCCGTCCCCGTCCTCGGTGAGATTTTTTCTCTGCGGATCGATCCTGTGATCCCTTTGCCAGCGGCAGGTGCCCGGGCGCCTGTGTCCCTTGGAGCGCATCCAGCGCGGGGGGTGGGCAGACCCCCCGCTTTCCAGAGAGACCTCCCTCCTGGATGGGTCGCGGGCTCGTTCCCAGGACGGCCCTCCGC
>NW_005239259.1:0-242 GCF_000412655.1 Myotis brandtii
TTAAAATAAGGTATAATTTATAAACACACAGATCTTAAGTTACAATTCCGTTGGATTGAAACAAGTTTACACTTATGGAACCTATATCATTTTCAAAGAAATAGAACAATATTATCACTTCTGATAGCACTTCAATAAATGTTAGCTTATTTACCTTAAAAACAAAAACATAAGTAAGAGTGGGTACTATTATTCACCCTTCCTATAGATGAGGAAACTGAAGCACAAAGATTAGACAACTG
>NW_005239260.1:0-242 GCF_000412655.1 Myotis brandtii
ATGAAGATATAAGTGATACAGGTCTAGTCTGGAATCTTAAGTTAGTTGTTCACAACAGCTGTCATCTGCTTCATTTCCAAGTAATTTTAAAATTTCAAATCCTATATTGGTTGAGCCCTCAAATTAGGTATAAGCAATTTCTTTAAATTGGGAAACATGCCCTAGCTGGTTTTGCTCAGTGGATAGAGTCTCGGCCTGAGGAGTTAAGGGTCCCAGGTTCTATTCTGGTCAAGGGCATGTAC
>NW_005239261.1:0-242 GCF_000412655.1 Myotis brandtii
GGGGGCAGGTAGTGGTGGAAAGTATGCATCTCTGGAGAAGGGTTTAGCAAGGGGTGGGGCAGGAGTAAACCTCCCTGACAGCAGAGATAAGTGTCAGAAAGGTTACCAAAGTTCCCAGTTCGTGACTAAGGTCTCAAAAGGATGAGCAAGTTCCACCCGAGAGGCTGCAAGCACAGTGGCATCATCAAGGACAGTGCCCGATTTTACTTAGGAGACATTGAAAATATTTTAAAATGTATTTG
>NW_005239262.1:0-242 GCF_000412655.1 Myotis brandtii
CAACAACAAGGACAACAACACCAGAGAACTCCTGCCTCCTACTGGGCGGCTCCCGGCAGCCCGGGGCCTGGAGGTCAGAGACGTGCACCTGCTGTGTGGACACCTGGCCCCTCCCGCACCCACACCTTTCACGCCGGGAAATACGGGGGAACTCTGGATGGCGGGGCGCACGGAGGCATACCCCGCTGATGTGCACCCCACGGTGGACGCGCGCCACCTACCGGATGGAGGGGCGCACGGAG
>NW_005239263.1:0-242 GCF_000412655.1 Myotis brandtii
ATTTAATCTTCGGTGATAGCCAGTAACTTCTGGTGTCTTTTGTGGCACCATGCCTAGTGGCAAATCTCTGACCCATTTAGACCACTGCAGCTGAGGACTTCATGGCAATCTCTTTGCTGAATTCTTTGTACATGATCACTGCATCTGCAATTATGTTGAAATCGAATTCATGATGCTTCTTGGTCACATTTGAGGGTTGTTAAAAAAAACAAGTTGGAATAGTCATTATGACCCTTAAACAG
>NW_005239264.1:0-242 GCF_000412655.1 Myotis brandtii
AGATAATCATATGATTTTCCTGCTTCTCTGTTAATGTGAATCACATTGATTGACATGTGGATGTTAAACCATCCTTGCATTCCTGAGATGAATCCCACTCAGTCACGGTGCACAGTCCTTTCAATGCCCTGTCACACCTGCTGCATCCCATCTGCTAGTATTTTGCTGAGGTTTTTGCATCTATATTCATCAGGGATATTGGCCTGTATTTTTCTTTTCTTGTAGCATCCTGATCTGGCTTT
>NW_005239265.1:0-242 GCF_000412655.1 Myotis brandtii
TGGAGTGTGTGAGATACCCAGTGGAACGTGCTCAGGATCGAGAACCTATATGCATCCTGATTTACACCTCTACAGAGAAGCTGGGGCAGGGAGCAGAGGGCACCTGATGCACCCTGTAATAAAACAGCTTTCTGGTCAGGAAATTTGAGCTTGAGCTTCAGGAACTCACATAACAGTTGGCTTTTTTTAGGTTAGTTTGCATATTATCACTAGTATTAGTGAGAGATCCCTCAGAGGTAGAG
>NW_005239266.1:0-242 GCF_000412655.1 Myotis brandtii
TAAGACACATGGAGTAAAGATCACAGTGTGATTCAATATACTCTTCTTGCCTCCATGGACTGCAGAGGAAGGTGAGTGTGAACTGGCCTACACAGGTCAATAAAAGCTACCTTCTGTCAGGAGATGATGTCTGAATGAAGTCTTTAGGGCAATCATCAAGTGACCCAGTAGCCCACATGGTCCAGAAAAGGAAGAATACCACAGGCAAATATATATACTAGAGGCCCAGTGCATGAAATTTG
>NW_005239267.1:0-242 GCF_000412655.1 Myotis brandtii
AAAAATGTTCCTCTGCCCATTTTATAATCAGATATATTTTTTTTTCTGTTGAATTATATGAGTTTTTTATATATTGTGGATATAAGCCCCGTATCAGATACATGATTTATAGATAAGGTTCTCTTATCTGTTAGGTTGCCTTTTCATTTTAATTGACGGTTTCTTTTGGCTATATATCATAATAAACTATATGATGACATTTTTTAAAAATGTTTTTAATATATTTATTGATTTCAGAGAGG
>NW_005239268.1:0-242 GCF_000412655.1 Myotis brandtii
TACTTGAGGGCTGGGAATACAGTGAAAAAGTATTTTTCAAAGTTACAAATACATACATTATAAATTATATAATTTAAACATGACACAAATCTATCTATTGTATTAAAATTATAGACACACAGAGTGATGTATATAGAACATAAAAACAGAACACACATGTTTTGTCTAGGTTTATACAATGGTGTGGTCCCCCAGTTGCTATGACGCACATTGACCATCAGGGGGCAGACGCTCAACACAGG
>NW_005239269.1:0-242 GCF_000412655.1 Myotis brandtii
CCCAAGGGCCCTGTGGGGGATGGTGGGAAGTGTGGGAAAAACCCTTGGCCTGATCTCGTAGGGATGGGTCGGGGGAGAAGAGAAAGCATTCCAGGCAGGAAGGCAGCAGGAGCTAAGCCTAGGAGACAGGCAGCGACGCAGTGAATGAAAAGACAAGCTAAAAGGCCAGATGGCTGGTGCTCGGAGAGCTAGGGCAGGGTTGGAACAAGGCGCCAGCATTCTGGGGTTCACTGGAGAGCAAC
>NW_005239270.1:0-242 GCF_000412655.1 Myotis brandtii
TGCGCGGGGCCGGACCCTGCCCCGGCACCGCCTCCAGGGCAGTAGAGAAAGGAAATGGGGGCGCCCCCTCGGCCTCTGTGTGGAGACCCCGGGAGATCTGCCTGGCGAGCCCAAGAGACCTGCAGCGGAAAGGCCGTCCGGCGACGCATTCCAATGGGATTCTTTCCCGGGCCGGCGGCCCCGGCTCTCCCCGCGGAGGGTGTGAAGCGACGTCGGACAACATTGGAGCCGGCGTGGTCGGG
>NW_005239271.1:0-242 GCF_000412655.1 Myotis brandtii
GAATTTATTAAACTTCACATTGACCATTTTTACAATAATCAGTGGCTACATTTATGGGCCATACATGGAACTCCTTGAGGTAGACCTAAAATAGTCAAAGAATAAAAATCACGAGGGAAAACTTGTGCTTCCCCAAACGCCTGGGACTCTGGGAGGTGGAAAACAGCCAGCGTGCTGCGGGAAGGGCCGTGGTTTCGGGAAGGACAGCTGCATGGAGCTCCAAAGGAGAGGGGCCTGAGGCA
>NW_005239272.1:0-242 GCF_000412655.1 Myotis brandtii
TTTGCCATTCCCGATAAATAGAAAATACCAGGGGCACCTGCTTTCACCTGGCAGGGAGAGTACTGCATCGTCACTACCTGCCCTCAACATTGTATGACTTCCTAGCTCGTTGCCACAATTTAGTCTGTTAAGTTTGATAATATACTTACTCCACAGGATACCTCAGAGATTCTTCACAATGATTCAGATAAGATCTGGAGAGTATTAAATAGCATGTAATCTTGATACCTTAGAAAACCATG
>NW_005239273.1:0-242 GCF_000412655.1 Myotis brandtii
ATGCGTCTCAGGCAGATCTGAGGGTCCAGGAGGGCGGCCAGACCAAAGGGGCCCTTGCCCCAGGTAGGCGCGACGAGTCACCTGAGGCGCCTCCGGGAACTCATAGCTGGAGGCCAGGGCGCCGAGGTCCCTCGCTGCTCCCGCCGCCTCCCCGCAGGGGGACCGGGTTCAGGTGCACTGACGCTGGGAACTTCGAGCCACCGCGGCCCCGTAGGGAGTCCGGGGAGTCCGGGAGCTGCTGG
>NW_005239274.1:0-242 GCF_000412655.1 Myotis brandtii
TGCCTATTATCATGGAAAGATTAACAACCTAGTTGCACAAACCAGAGCCTCCAGCCCTTTGCATATCACCAGCCTTTTGAAGACCCCCAACCCTTTGCACATCACAGCTCTTTGAAGACTCCCCAGCCTTTGCATACCCACATGCCTTTGCAAATCTCCAGCCTATATCACCTAGTTTACAGGTATGCCCATTGGCATACCCTTACCTACTTCCCCTTGTAATCTTTGTCCTTCTACCCAAT
>NW_005239275.1:0-242 GCF_000412655.1 Myotis brandtii
GTGTGTGTGTGTGTGTGTTAGTGTTCTGTAAGGAAAGGGGAAGGGAGGAGCATTTGAGGTAAAATTGTACCATGTGGGCAAAAACAGGGCTGTTGTGAAAAATTTCCGAGGTGTACTGGAACGGCTCCAAAGGAATATGGGGCTGAGAGACTAGAGAAAGAGGCTGACAACTCCAGAATTAAACCAAGAGTTTATAAGGGAACTTACGGACCGAAGCAGTCTTGGGCAGCAGCAGGATGTTG
>NW_005239276.1:0-242 GCF_000412655.1 Myotis brandtii
CTCAAATATAGTTCAAAACTGGAGGTGTGACTCCTTTCGGTCCATGTATTCTTTACATCATTAAATGGCACCAATCTAGGTGGGTAAGTCAGAAATCCAAAAACCATCGCTGACACCTCATCTCCTTCCATCAATTCCCACAGCTCAGCCATCTCCAAGTCTAATTGATTTAACGTGGAAAGTAGCTTTCACATTTATTCACCTTCCTTCATCTCTACTGATGCCACCATCATCTGAGATAC
>NW_005239277.1:0-242 GCF_000412655.1 Myotis brandtii
AAGAACAAAAGCAAAAAAAGAGCTTTAGTTTTAAAGTGTGGGAATTGAAGAATGAAAATAAATAGATACATAAGAGGAGGCATGCAAGAGAATAAAGAAGATACAACTGTGACATGACAGTAGTATCACAGCATCAAATGGAGGGGGAGTTCTTAGAATAGAGAGACAGTTAAGACTTAACGGAGATTAAGGACGCTGGGAACTGAGATAACATATAATTTCAAGCCTCTCCCAGTGAACTT
>NW_005239278.1:0-242 GCF_000412655.1 Myotis brandtii
CAGCCTCAGCACCCCCACCCCTGCTCCAGGACCCCTCACGCGGACACATCAGGCAGGTGCAGGGGCCCGAGCCTGCAGTCTCTCCGCCAGCCACTAGGGGCCACTCTGGCCTCACCCAGGGCACACTTCCCCATTGGGGTTCGCAGACACCCCTCCACGAGGTCAGGGTCTGGGGGCTGTGGGGGACCCCTTCCCGTCTCTGATCTGGTCACCCCACCTCCCCCTTGGAGCCTGCCCGGGGG
>NW_005239279.1:0-242 GCF_000412655.1 Myotis brandtii
CGTATAAATACGTTTCCCGCATACAATGTGTAAATAAGCGATGGTGGACCTCTGAGCTGAGTTAAGCCTCTGGGACAAGGGAGCGCTACACCTATCACCTGTCCGCGCCCAGCGAAGCCTCCAGCGCCAGCCCCGACCTGGAGTGCCAAGGGGCCCAATGCGCGCGCACTCGCTGCCCCAGCCCTTTATGTGGCCGGCGGGGTGCTAGTGCGCCTGCGCGACCCAGAACCAGGAGAAACGTG
>NW_005239280.1:0-242 GCF_000412655.1 Myotis brandtii
AGGATATGGTTCCATCACTGGTCAGAGGGGAGTCAACCAATAAGTACATGAATGAGTGGGACAACGCCCTCCCTCTCCTTCTAAAAGGAGGGCGGCCCTAGCAGGCTAGGCTCAGTGAATAGAGGGTAGGCCCACGGACTGAAGAGTCCCGGGTTGGATTCCAGTCAAGGACACATTCCTTGGTTGCAGGCTCCATCCCTGTCCCTGGTGGGGTGTTTGGGGGAGGCAACCAATTGATGTGT
>NW_005239281.1:0-242 GCF_000412655.1 Myotis brandtii
GGTCTTTTTTTAAATTTTATTTTGAAGGTAAAACGTAGTCAGTTTTATTTTCCTTAAACCACAGTCACCATTAGGTCTTACTTGAAGATTGGTCCATTTCTTCATCACCAGTCATGGCAGACACCAAAGGGCAGGTTCTTGCCAGGTATGGGGTACAGAGGGACTGCGGCCACGGTTGTAGGCCAGGGAGAAGGAGCCAGCCACAATTTGTTTCCTTCCCTGTTGTTGAACCTCTTTTTAAA
>NW_005239282.1:0-242 GCF_000412655.1 Myotis brandtii
CCAGAGGACCTCCATCCCAGCCTATAAACAGATTCTCATTCCCTGCAGCTGGAGGGCGAAAAAGCTGAGGATCAGACTTAGGAATTCATTCAAAGGGTAGTTCAGTGCCTGGCACAAAGTAAGTGCTTAATTATTGTCATGCTCAATTCTTATGTTTCTTTTTGACATATAAAGTCTGTTAGAGAGACAATAGAATTTTTCTAAGACAATCCTATCTAATAAAGAGGGGATATGCTAATTGA
>NW_005239283.1:0-242 GCF_000412655.1 Myotis brandtii
TGTCTCTCCCTGCCTTCCACTCTCTCTAAAAAAGTGGAAAAAAATACCCTCAGGTGAGGATTACCAACAAAAAACTAATTTAAAAATAAAAAAACATTTCTTCTTTAAAAAAATGAAAAATCCTTAATCCTCCAGGCACCAAAGGAGATGGTGTTAATACTCATGTACAGTGGGACTAAAACGTATGTGTCGAGTCCTCAACCACTAACAGGCTCACATCATCCTACAGAACTCAAGAGCTG
>NW_005239284.1:0-242 GCF_000412655.1 Myotis brandtii
TGACTGTGTAACTGATAATTCTGCACATTAACTTCCACGTAGAATAAAATATGTTTTAATGAATGAGTTTTAAAAAGTGATCATTTAAGGCTGCATATGTAGGTTACTCAACCCTAACCATAGCAAATGTTTAGAACCTAGACCATCAGAAGATTTGTGTGTGAAGGTTATTGGATCACTAATTCTGACAGCATTGTTGTGCAAGTTAATAAGAATCAGATTGATTTTTAGTTAGTTTTATT
>NW_005239285.1:0-242 GCF_000412655.1 Myotis brandtii
AGCACTTACCACTATATCTATGTGTGCCTTGATAAATTCCATATAAAACATTTAGTCACAGTAAGTGCTCAATATAACTTAATAAAAGTAAAACCATACAAAATTCATAGTTCTATGAGTCTTTTTTTAATTGTCCATCTATTTAGAAGAATTGTTACTAGGAATGAATTTATAACATTTGAAGCATCTAACATATGGTAGATGCTTTATAAATTATAAAGTTCATTATTATTTCTTCCAGA
>NW_005239286.1:0-242 GCF_000412655.1 Myotis brandtii
ACCCAGAAGGGAAGAAAGCTCCTCTGTCTCTGAATTCTCCAGTCCTTCAGCTACCTGCCCCCTTTCCTCCTTCTCAATCCTTTGCTTTTTGAGTTGACTCAGAAGGAAGGTTCAAGTTGGGCCACATCCAGTTAATGGGAGTGTGTGTGGACTTTTCATTGAGTTCAACATCCCTTGACGGCAATTCAGAGGGAGCCTCTATGTCTCTCATCTGGACACACCCAACAGAAGCCGGCCCTGTG
>NW_005239287.1:0-242 GCF_000412655.1 Myotis brandtii
CCCTTGCCCATGTCTGCAAACTTTCAAGGTTGTGTATCATCACACCCTTCTTGGGCTCCGAAAGTAGAGTAAGATGGGAAGTTCCTGCTGAAGAGGATAGAGATGAATTTTTGAGAAAATTCAGTTGTGAATTGCAGAGGGAACAGGCATGATCTATGGAGCAAGGTGTGGGGGAAGAAAGCAGATACTCTGATGCGATAATGTTGGGTCTGAGTTGCCTTCCCTGAGCTCTGTGCTTCCTT
>NW_005239288.1:0-242 GCF_000412655.1 Myotis brandtii
CATTGTTCAAATATTTTAATTTTCTCTTTTCAGGGCATTATGTCAGTATTCCGTGCAGCCGCCTCCTTCAAGGAGAAAAATCTACTCTGAGTAAGATCTTTCTCATCTTTTCATTTTGCTTAGTGGAAATCAAGAATTAAGAATCATAGAAACTTAATCAGTAAGTTAGGATTGAACACTAATTTGTCTCACAAAAAGCTTTGGGGCTCAACTATCTAACACATCTCTTTAAGAAAATGACC
>NW_005239289.1:0-242 GCF_000412655.1 Myotis brandtii
AACAGTCTATTTGAAACTAATAACAATATAATTTTTTGCTTCATATAAAAACTGCACTTTAACTGCCACTCCCATGTTTTATGTCATTGTCATAATTTATAACTTTTAAATATTTTTCTCTAACAAATTATTGCAAGCTAGAGTTATTTTGAATACTTTTGTCTTCTGTACTAGAGCTAAGTATGATTTCCTTACCACTATGACGGTATAAGAATATTCCTAATTTGACTACATTCTTACAT
>NW_005239290.1:0-242 GCF_000412655.1 Myotis brandtii
CGACGCTCTGTCCACTGAGCCAAACTGGTCAGGGCAAAGACGGTACGTTTTAAGGTGGTATTTTCATTCCAACGTGGAGCTCAGAGTTGGTCTCTAAGCCACTAGGTCTGCAGCTGGGAAGTAAAGGTAAAGGAAATGTAATTCCACGGACAGAAAGCAAATCTCAAATCTAAATCCGGTCCCAGTGAGGGCTTATTTTGACACCCAAACACCCTTATGCTGGGAAATTCCTTTTCCAGGGA
>NW_005239291.1:0-242 GCF_000412655.1 Myotis brandtii
CTGGGAGGCCCTCCTGGATTGCCCCATCCTGAGCAGCCCCCTCGGTCACTTTCTAGCAAGTCTCAGTTTGTTAATTTTCTTCATTATTGCCCCCATCTGACTTGGTCTTATTTCCTGTTGGCTTCCCCCGTCAGACATGAGCACCACAATCCAGAGACCTCATCTGTCTTGTTCATCCCAGGTCCCAGGTCCTAGCACTGTGCCTAGTACAGAGTAGGTATCCAAGTACAGTATCCTGTTGA
>NW_005239292.1:0-242 GCF_000412655.1 Myotis brandtii
ATTTATCCATTTATTATAGTTTTCAGATTGTGTTTTTCTCTGGAATTTTTGAAGTACTTAAAGCAGTTGCTAAATATGACAATCTGTCACTCCTTGAAAGTAAATTATTTAGAGAGATTTTAATTTAGGAAGACATTAATGCATTGCCTATTTTTACAAAGGCTCAGCTTATAGAAAATAATAATTTTTCAACTTAAATGCTATCTCTTTGGCATATGTACATAGATATATAAATATAGATA
>NW_005239293.1:0-242 GCF_000412655.1 Myotis brandtii
GGACCCCTGGACCTGTTGGGGTTGGACCCCAACATTTTCTAGCACTTTCTGAGCTGCTCCAGCTTGGATGGCTTGGACAGTTTCACTGGGCTCCCTCACCTTCAGGGCTCCTCCCATTTCCCTCCTGCCTTCGACCCCCTCCTTGTTTTTATGTATTTGTCTACCTTGGTTTACATCCTTTAGTGGATTCTTGGGGAAAGATGCTTAAGAAGGAAAGATTGTTTCAGGGATGTGCATGTCTG
>NW_005239294.1:0-242 GCF_000412655.1 Myotis brandtii
CAACCACCCATGGCTCCTCCCCCAAGCCGCTGGCCCCTGTTCGACACCTCCCCACCCCATTCAGGGGCATGGCTGGCTGGCCCATTGACCGCAGCTCTTCCCCATGGCTGGACCCACCCCCAATTGGCACCCCAACCCCAATCAGACCGGCAGGGGGGGCGATCAGGCTGGCAGGTGGGGGGAAGTTGGGGGCAATCAGACTGGTGGGGGGGAAGTTGCAGGCAATCAGGCCAGCAGGGGGG
>NW_005239295.1:0-242 GCF_000412655.1 Myotis brandtii
CCTGGGTGTTTATCATGAGGTTTGATTTTATACTTTGATATATTTTTTTTCTTAAGCTCCCCGCGGTCTCTAGTTTGAATTAACTCTCCCCTATGCCCCCCCCCCCACTCTGTGTAGGTCTGTGTGGGGGCGGGGTGGGGTGGAATGATTGTTTTAGAAGCAATCCCAGCGTGCTTTCTGGCCACCACACTTGTGTGCAGTGTCTTCTGACCTGTGGCTGAGCTAGAGATTGTGATAACAGG
>NW_005239296.1:0-242 GCF_000412655.1 Myotis brandtii
GGAGATGAGTCCAGCCAAGTGCAATATACAAAGGGTTGGTATCTTTCATGTGTGAAAGTTCTTACAAAGACACTGGCATTACAGGACGACAATAAACAGACAATACAGTGAAGGAAACAATTAAGTGAGGACATCATGTTGTGATCAGAGAAGTTATATACTATTTTTTAATGATTAAATTAAGATAGTTTTCCTTGTCCTTTTTTTTTTTTTTAAGAAATGCCAAATACTGTTGGGGATGA
>NW_005239297.1:0-242 GCF_000412655.1 Myotis brandtii
TGGAGATAGTGATGGATATGAATTTTATTAAAGACTTTGGGAGTATTCACGGTGAGGTGAAAGGAGCAAATTAAAAAGTAAAGGAGCAGTTCTGTCTGAGTTGAATGATGGATGACAAAGCATCTTTTGATTATTTTGAAGAGTTGTTTGGAAAAATGACTTTGGATTAGATTGAATGGATATTGTAGCAGGATCTCAATTCATAGAAAATCTTGAATAACAAACAGGTGACTAGGACTTGA
>NW_005239298.1:0-242 GCF_000412655.1 Myotis brandtii
ACACACACACACACACACACACACACACACGGCTCAGGGAAGGGCTGAGGGCAAAGGGAGGAATTGGCAGTCATCCCTGACAATGTGTAATCCAAGAACGAAAGTCCTGCAGAACAAGGAAAAAAACCTTAACATAACACAAGGTCAGAGTGAACTCTTGGGGAGTTATGTAACTGATTAAAGGCTTAAAACGAGAGTATGTATTTACTTCATGGTATGACTCATTTAAATGGAACAGACTT
>NW_005239299.1:0-242 GCF_000412655.1 Myotis brandtii
TAATGCTCTCCAGGTCCATCCATGCTGTTGCAAATAGAAAGAGATCTTTCTCTTTTACAGCGGTGTAGTATTCCATTATGTACATGTACCACAGTTTTTTAATCCACTAATCAACTGATAAGCACTTAGGCTGTTCCCAAATCTTGGCTATTATACTAGTAAATTGGGCTACTATGAACATAGGGCTGCATATATTCTTTCTTTCTTTAAATTTCTTTATTGACTAAGGTATTACATATGTG
>NW_005239300.1:0-242 GCF_000412655.1 Myotis brandtii
GATTAGTAGATGACAACTCCAGGTGGCATAGAAATTCAAAAAGAAAACAGTGCGGGAGGGTTTCTCAAAGCTAAACAGGAGCCAACTGAGACAGTTCCCACCGGCCAAAGATAGAACCATCTGAGCAACAAAATAAAGTAGTATTATAAAGTAAACCAAATTATAAAATAAACATGAACAAGTCCATTCTGATGTGAACCATTGGCGAAGTAAGTAGCTAGCGCAATATAGACAAATCTCCT
>NW_005239301.1:0-242 GCF_000412655.1 Myotis brandtii
TCTTTGTTGCCCTTTAATATCTGGTGATTCATGACTTACAGCTTAGGTCTTCTCTATTATAGGTAGAACTTGCTTGAAGAATCCTAATTGTCTAAAGCGAATAGGGTTTCATTATCCTGGGACATGCTGGTTGAGTATAAGGAATTATGACCAAATGTGTAAGTACAATTGTCCTAACTAGAACCAGGACCTGGATCGCTGGGGCAATGGCTTTGGAAGCAGAGACCAGAAGGTCTGTGGAC
>NW_005239302.1:0-242 GCF_000412655.1 Myotis brandtii
TTTATCCCTTTTCTCCCTCCTAACTTCTTCTTTCTCTACTTCCCTTTCTATTAATTTGCAGCCTGCCTATGTTTCCTGTTTTTAATATACTAGAGTGTTCTTAACTGTATTATGGTGCGTGGGACCATCACCTATGAGGTGCAGGAGTGCCTACTCATTAAAATTCTGCTGCAACCTCTTATGTGGTTTAGGAACTCATTAAATTCCCACTGTGACCCTTCAAGAAGCTTACACCCCGACAC
>NW_005239303.1:0-242 GCF_000412655.1 Myotis brandtii
TAAGATCTTGAATTAACTAACTTCTAGCAAGAGGAGCGAGCAAGCTAATGTTTCCTTTGCCTGAGTTTTTAAGGTGCTTTTATAAGAGTTACTGCATCCAGGGAGCCTGAGTACCATCTTGCTGAGAGGTCTCTAAGAGAATTAGGTACCAACAGACAGAGCTTTTCCCTTTTAGGTATCAAACACTTCGACTGTGTAGCACAATTGTTTTAATTATACAGAGAGACAAAACTGCATATAAA
>NW_005239304.1:0-242 GCF_000412655.1 Myotis brandtii
TTCCTTCCTTCCTTCCATCCTTTCTTCCTTCCTTCCTCCCCCCTCCCTCCCTTCCTCCCTCTTTTCCTCTCCCCCCTTCTTCTCTTTCCTTTGCTTAATGCTTTGAGAGTATATTGTAGATATTATGACTTTTTGCCCCTAAATATTCAGTACCCACCCCATATAATCATAATCTGCATTTGACGTGACATGATTATCTTATGTACAGTTCATACGATCATCTTATATACCGTATTGCTACA
>NW_005239305.1:0-242 GCF_000412655.1 Myotis brandtii
TTTCAGCGCCTCTGTGTGTTTCGTGGTGACAAGACTGCGATGGGATGGCTTGTGTTGACGATATTCATAACAACTATTGACAAGTTCAGATTTGAATTGTTCAAGGTTAGTTAGTGAGGTAGGGATTAGATCCAGAGTTTGACTGTAGAAATTTTCGAATTGAGCTTCAATTTCTAATTGATGATCTTTACGGCGAGGACAACAGAATTTCGGTCCAAGAGACAGTACTTCCAGTAAGGTTT
>NW_005239306.1:0-242 GCF_000412655.1 Myotis brandtii
GAATCACCATGTATACTCTTGTCAAATAACAATAGTTATACAACCACTTTTCTTTTGGTAACAGCAGAATAATCCTGGGATTTGAAGTCAGAACCTGAATGTTGTTGCTTTCTGAATTTGTGATTCTAAGCCTGTCTCTTTGCCAGTGGGCCTTAGATTCCCACAGTCTATCAATGAGTTATCGGTATCTACATCCCAGGAATGATGTTGGAGATCAATCCACTCATATAACATGCTAATAT
>NW_005239307.1:0-242 GCF_000412655.1 Myotis brandtii
GAAACTTGAAGAACAATTAACTGTTATATCTGGGGAACGTGATAAAAGTCCACCCACAGAGAGCCTGCAGGGGATGGGGATTCAGAAATGGCTTCTTCAGTCTGTCTGGAACAAGCTTTCCCACACAGCCACAGCCTCCCATGGCCCTTCCTCCTTCAGAATCCTGGGCATTATTTTCTCCTGCATGTGGACATGCTGAGCAGGCGTTCCTGACATTAAATGCTGCCTCCACAGTGACTCTC
>NW_005239308.1:0-242 GCF_000412655.1 Myotis brandtii
TTCACCTCCTTTGCCTCCATCTTGGATCACCCTAAAACTTTCTGAAATGCACTGCAGGGGTTCCCTATTTAGTATATGGGGAGGTGAATTATTTTTTAAGTGAGGACGGCATTGTAATGTTAAAATTCAGCTAATAATTTATATCTAATAGATTTAGCATCTAATGAATTCTTTGATTCCAGTAGCATTACAATGAGGTTTGAGGGCACATGTTTTTATTTCAATTAAGATCAAGGCAAGCT
>NW_005239309.1:0-243 GCF_000412655.1 Myotis brandtii
GGTGACACCTGGATAGGTCTTGAAGAATGAACAGATACAATGAGATTTAGAAGGGCATTCCAGGATTCAATGGTCCCCCCTTATCCTGTTTCACTTTTTGCACTTTCAGTTTCCCTTGTTCCACTATGGTCCAAAATATTAAATGGAAAATTCCAGAAATGGACAATTTATAAGTTTTAAACTGTACATCTCTCTGAGCCGTGTGGTGAAATCTCCAGCCATCCCACTCCTCCCCCTCCCAAC
>NW_005239310.1:0-243 GCF_000412655.1 Myotis brandtii
GAATTGATCGGTTTATTTCATCTGTAGCATGTTTAAATCATTTATATACAGTATATCATTATCTTGAGATAATTATTAAATAGTATTATTAAATACTTATTTTTGAAGTCAAAATTATTTTTAAAATTATCTAAATGTCAATAATGTTTAAAATTTTATTTCAAAAGATCTACACACACACACACACACACACACATCCCGTGTCGTTTGGACAAGCAGCGAATGCAGCTGTTTCATCCCCGT
>NW_005239311.1:0-243 GCF_000412655.1 Myotis brandtii
GCTGCCCGTGCCGGACCTCAGCCCGGCCGCTCCAGTCCCCAGGTTCCGATTTTGTGCCCAGGATGGGGAGGTCCAACATCCTCACCCCCAGCCACACGCGTTCCCGAGCTCAGGGCTCCCGCTCCAAGCTCCTCCCGTCCCGAGGACTTCCCCGCACCGGGTTCCAGCTCCGTCAAACCGGACCCCAGGAGTCCCAGCCCCCTGAGCCCTCAGACCCAGGAGTCCTGGTCCCCAGTCCCTCCT
>NW_005239312.1:0-243 GCF_000412655.1 Myotis brandtii
GTTTGTCAGTTTATTGTGTTCATTAGTTTCCTCTAGCCAAGATCTGGAAAGAGCTAGAAAGTCTTTTCTGACCCCTTTAGACATTTCTCACTCTATCTTTGATATTATTTCTCTATAGTATTTGTTATGTGATACTGTTCTACTTGGTTATTCATTTGTTTGCTATCTCTGTGCTGATCCGTGATCTGATTGCTCTCAAATTCACTCTAGATCTTCCCTGCTCTGCTGTCTATCATGGGAGAG
>NW_005239313.1:0-243 GCF_000412655.1 Myotis brandtii
ACCCCGCCATGGCCTGGCACTGCCCCCTCACCTGCTCTATCATCCCACCTGTGGGGCGATCCATCTGGGTCAGGCCCCCTGGCCGGCTCCCTCAGTGCCTGGGAGCTGGGTGGTGGCCCAGTCCCCCACTGCCGCAGCTGGTTGCCATGTGCAGGGTGATTGGTGGGGCTATCGGGCCCCTGCTTGCACCCGCCTTGGCTTGGCACCACTCGCTCACCTGTTCCACCATCCTGCCACGGTCCC
>NW_005239314.1:0-243 GCF_000412655.1 Myotis brandtii
TCAGAAACCGAGTGTTTTACTTTGTTACAGGACCATTTTAACAAGTATCACCTGTGTTATTTTTTGTTCCTGCAGAAGGAGATGCTCAGCCAGGTATTCACGTGCAAGCACTTTATTGGAGGGAGCAAGGAACATGGATAGGAAAGAGGACAGTGAGTAAGAGAAGAACATACATCCAACAAAGTTTGCAATAAGTCAGTTACAAGAGTGAATGAGCTGAGTGATCATCCTGTGGAGAAATTC
>NW_005239315.1:0-243 GCF_000412655.1 Myotis brandtii
GAAAATCAGGGTATTGGTAATTTCTGGTGGCTGTTGGCATTCCTTGGCTTGTGGCCTCGTCACTCCAATCTTCACAGTACTTTCTCCTTTGTGTGGACATTAATTCCCCATCTGCCTCTCTCTCATAAACATACTTTGTGTGGTAGTACTTGGTGCCCAATAGTAATCCTCGAGATCTCTTCATCGCAATCGCCTTAACTTAATAGCAACTGTAAAATCCTTTTTCCATATAAGGTTACATTT
>NW_005239316.1:0-243 GCF_000412655.1 Myotis brandtii
GTCTTGTGTTGCTTTGGGGTGTACGCCAGGCAGTTCCCGGCGTCCTGTGGACTTATGGAATCCCAGAATGGGAAGGGACTTAGGAAATTATTTCATAGATGAGGAAGCTGAGACCGGGAGATGTCAATATTATTGAATTAAAATTAGGTTGAATTTCAGAATCACTCCTCGAATTAGGAGATGCTGATATATGTCTCAGGTCTTGTTTTCTTTTCTTTTTCTTTTTTAAAAATATATTTTTAT
>NW_005239317.1:0-243 GCF_000412655.1 Myotis brandtii
CCGTGAGTGGGATTGGAGGTAGGGTTGCTGAAGTTACAGTTTATGAGAAGGTGGCACCTGAGGGATTCAGATAGCAATGCTGTCATGGCCGTCCCTGCAGGTGAGCATTGGATCAGGCCCTGAACACACCGCCTGCAGACGTGGAAAGGTGGGCAGGCCTGGCGGGGGTTCACGTTCATTCTTGACCCAGCATTTTTGGAGCCATCGTGTGCGGCCCGTTCTAGATGCTGAGTGTGCAGGAAT
>NW_005239318.1:0-243 GCF_000412655.1 Myotis brandtii
CTCCACCCCTGCCCAGGCCTAACGCCTGTGGCAAAAGCACTAGGCCTGGGCAGGGGACTGCCAGCTCCCAGTGATTGCCAGCTCTGCCCCTATCCAGGCCTAATGCGTGTGGCCGAGTCCTTAGGCCTGGGCACGGGACCTCCAGCTCCCTGTCATCACTGGCTTCGCCCCTGCTCCACATGATTGCTGGCTCTGGCCCTACTCCCCGCCATCACCGGCTCCCTCCTTGCTCCCCGCCATCAC
>NW_005239319.1:0-243 GCF_000412655.1 Myotis brandtii
GTCGCCCCTGCCAGCCCCGATCTCCTGGCGGGAGAGCCAGTTGGGGGTGTGACTGCTGGCGGACCACTGCGGTCGCCCCTGCCAGCCCCGATCTCCTGGCAGGAGAGCTGGTTGGGGGCGTGAGTGCTGGTGGACCCCTGCGGTGGCACCCACCAGTGCCGGATCTCCCGTGGGAGGGCCGGTTGGGGGTGTGACTGCTGGTGGACCGCTGCGGTTGTCCCACCAGCCCCGATCTCCTGTGGG
>NW_005239320.1:0-243 GCF_000412655.1 Myotis brandtii
TGGTTTGGCCTCTATTAGCATATTGGTACAATGTGATGAGGTCTAAAATACTGTGTGTCAAACTTCCAGTAGTACAGTACACAGGCTGTAGAATGGCTGTTGGGAATTTTACTAATGACAACATGTGTTTAGCCTCCTCTGTGCCAGGCACTTTAACAAGTTCATTGCTTGGGTTTCTTCAATAGTCAAAAGAACCTTAAAAAAAAGAGACTGTTATTACCTCCAGAGGCAGAGAGAGAGAAA
>NW_005239321.1:0-243 GCF_000412655.1 Myotis brandtii
TCATAGTAACTATCAGAGTTTTCACCCCATTTATAGGAAAGAACCCTAAGGCTCCTGTATTTTGAGTGACTTGCCCAAGCTGACGCAATGGATGATATCAGAGGCAGTGCTGAGTACTTGGTTATTTGATTAAAAAGCCTGTCTTTCCTGTACTTTGCCACTCTGGGCTCTGCCTTGTTGTGAAGCATCTTTAATGACTGCAGTGCTGGAGGTCTTGGTCTTTGGAGTAGAAGCTCCAATGCT
>NW_005239322.1:0-243 GCF_000412655.1 Myotis brandtii
TCTCCACTTCAATAACCCCTTGAAACAAATTCACAAAACTATCTCCAGGTAGAATTTGTTAGACCATACATTTCTCTGTCTTTAATTGATACCTCATTTGCCTGACACTTTTCTCACTATAATAGCATTAACATGTGTAAAAGGCTTTGAAATCAGGACAAACAACATGAAGGCTGGAACAAAATGTTGTCAGTTAGACCCTGTGTTTCATTTTATAGGATGTCTATGTATGATTTGATCACC
>NW_005239323.1:0-243 GCF_000412655.1 Myotis brandtii
CTCTCTCTCTCTCTCTCTCTCTCTCTCTCCATGGAAAAATCACTGAGGAAAAGAAGTTCTGTAAAAGAGGCGTCTTTCTGTCTCTTATTCTGTTCTTAGAGTGTGGGGGAAAGAAAAGCAAATCCCTTACTCTACCCACCCTAAACTCCCAGCCAATGAGTGGATGAAACACTTGTGATACTAGGAGATATTAGGAAACCAAGGGAATATGAGTGAATATATAGAGAGGTAAAATGAGGAGAG
>NW_005239324.1:0-243 GCF_000412655.1 Myotis brandtii
TGATAATGTTTTAGGGCATGAAGCAAGTCCCAACAAAATTTCAAACAATTGATATCATACAGATTACAATGCAGTGAAGTTAGAAATTAGTAAAAAAAAAAAGAATGATGATAATTTAAAGAGTAAAACCATACACTTGGATATTTAAAAACCTATTTCTAATAACTCATAGTGAAAGAACAAATCATAGTGGAAATTTAAAAATACTTGTAACTGGCCCTAACAGGTTTGGCTCAGTGAATA
>NW_005239325.1:0-243 GCF_000412655.1 Myotis brandtii
TCCCTAAAAACCATCACACCCAAAACAAATTTCTGCTGGAGAAAACTACATCCAGGTATTGTGCTTGACTTCACGAGGTTTACAATGGAGCCAATCAAGAAAATCATAAAAGAGGTTGTGGATATAAAAAAGGGGGGTGAGGGGAGAAGGATTTTAAGATATGGATCTTGGATAAACTCAAGAGCTAATAACCACCAGAGCAGAGGATTTAACAGAAGACGACCTGTGCTTCTGAATACATGC
>NW_005239326.1:0-243 GCF_000412655.1 Myotis brandtii
GGACTGACAGAAATGATAGATAAATATGGCAGTTACATCAGTGGCTTAAGTCACACCTACTTGTCATTTATCTTGACAAGACATAATGTTTCTATAGTTCTATAGTGTTTATACCATTAGTGAGTTCATGGATCAAGTTGAATAATAAGCTCCTAGACAATGATCAACTGATATCTGGTCAAAAGTCATCAATTCATATTGCCTCTTTAGAATGTCCCAACCAAAGGCTGTAATTTAACTATT
>NW_005239327.1:0-243 GCF_000412655.1 Myotis brandtii
ATAATATAGAAAATTGAAAATCACTGCCATAATTCAACATATAGATATGGTCACTTTCAAACATGTAGTTTTTTTTTTCTGTCAACTTTTAAAAACATACTCACACACATACTTATTCACATACTTTATTTTTTTGCTAAAAATACAACTGTACTAAGAATAAGTTTCTTGCCTTTTGCACATGGATATCTTTCCATGTCAACACATATGTTTATGTTGACTTATAATATGCTATATATTACT
>NW_005239328.1:0-243 GCF_000412655.1 Myotis brandtii
ATAGCTTCTCTATATGTTCTGGTCATTATAAACTACATTGTGATTCCCCGAGACAATTTTTTTTTTTCCTGGTGTCAATTACACAATTTCCCGCAAGGGCCTCCATTGGACCTATCCACACGCTTACACCTCTGAGGTAAAGTCCACTCCTGCCTCCGTTTCTCCCCAAAGCTAGGGTCCTGTGCCCCACGGAGCAGCAGCCCCATCCCCCGTCACACCGGGGACGGCTGTGACGCTGCTGCC
>NW_005239329.1:0-243 GCF_000412655.1 Myotis brandtii
GTGTTTTTTTTTCTAATTTAACTTTCTTGAAAAGTTAATATATCCACATAATTCAAAGGTCAAAACAATACAGAAAATATATTCAGTAAAGTTTGCTTTAATCTTCTATCCAATTTCATGTAATCATTTGATAATTAGCTTCTGGTTTATTGTTCCAATGTTTCTTTTTATATGTACTTTCCCCAAAGACCATGTACACCATTCTGTGTCTTGTTTTTGTTTTTCTACAATATTTATTGGCTT
>NW_005239330.1:0-243 GCF_000412655.1 Myotis brandtii
AGTAATCCTAAATAAAGTCTTACTTATGTGTTTGACTATGTCTCATGCAAGTTTTCTTTGCCACAATCAATGACTTTTATAGAAATGTCTTTATAACAAATTTCTACCAAAGTTTTTTTGGCAGTAAAGGTGAGCAATGCCTTGCTTGTTTATGCCAATAACATCACAATTCACAAAAATCTTTGCACTGGAAGAGGAGCAAAGCACACTTTCTTGAGAACTTCATCAATTTAACTTGGAACA
>NW_005239331.1:0-243 GCF_000412655.1 Myotis brandtii
TTGTAATACTTTAAGCAATAAAACAAATTAAAAAAATTTTTAAAAAGGCAAAAAAACAACCCAAAAGATGAAATCCATCTTCTTAACAATTTTTAAGTGTGGAGTATAGTATTATTAGCTATAGGTTGTACAGCAGCTTTCTAGAATTTTCATCTTGCATGAGCGAAATTTAGGTGGGAATTTGAAAACAGAGACTTGAGTCCCGGGCAGTGAATTGGGCACTGTCCAAGGTGCTCATATACT
>NW_005239332.1:0-243 GCF_000412655.1 Myotis brandtii
GCATAAATAAGTGGAACAATAAATATCTTTCTCTCTCAAATCAATCAATAGAAAAGTGTTATATTTATCTGTAGCTCATTTAATCCAACAGAGTTAATAACTCTATTAAGATTCAAAGTATTTGCATACCTTTGATTAACGAGTCCCAATTATGATCTTTTTATACTAACTTGATGTCATCATATATGATATTAAGTTTTTTTTTTAAGAGAGAGGAAGGGAGAGAGAAAAATGAGAAACATC
>NW_005239333.1:0-243 GCF_000412655.1 Myotis brandtii
TAGGTTTCCAGTCCTGTAAGTGCAGGGGCATCTGGTGCGAGGGGGAGAGGTAAAGACTGTCTCTGTTGCACTCAGATCATCACTGGAAATAACTGCCCCCATGTTGTTGGCTAGAGGTATTATTTTAAAAAGTTTTAAGTGAAAGTTTGAATGATATGCAAAAATAGAGATATGAATATACTAAAGCTCCACATCCCCATCCTGTCGCTTTATTAATATCAACAAATGGTCAGTCTTGCTTCA
>NW_005239334.1:0-243 GCF_000412655.1 Myotis brandtii
AAAGAGCACCTTAGTCTCATGTACCAAGAGGTAAAGACACAGGTTAGAGTCATGAAGAGATTTTCATGTGGTGACTTCTATCTCTTTTGCTCAGAAGTAAGAGATGGCGCTGTTGGCTGAGATGAAGGTGGAGGCAGAAGGAACATACATTTGGGAAGAGTAGAACATGTGTAGCCATTTTGAACACTGGGGAGACAGCTGGCTAGAGAAATGTAAAGGGCTGGCTGGCTGGCTGGCTGGCTG
>NW_005239335.1:0-243 GCF_000412655.1 Myotis brandtii
AGGAAAGCTTGTTGATGGAGAAGCTGCCAGGGGCAGGAGACGGAGGGTGCTTTATAGCTTTTGCACATCCACCTTCAGAGAGCCCAGCATTCAGACATTTTTTATGTCAAGCGAAGGGAGGAGGGTGTGCGGACAGGGATCCAAGCAAGAGCAAGAAATCTCGAAGTCTCTCTGTTCCTGGTGGGTTCCGTGACCTCAGTCCGTCCTAAGGCTCCTGTAAACCTTTGACTTGGTGCATATTTC
>NW_005239336.1:0-243 GCF_000412655.1 Myotis brandtii
AAAAGATGTTTAAAAAAATAAAATGCAATATGTTTTTCAAAAGGCAAAATATGGGAGACCCTGGTATTTGCCTCTTTACGTTGTTTTCCTTTCTAACTCACTTCTTTCCTAGAAGAGCCAGCTTCCCAGTTTAGAAATTGAGCCAGATATTCACTTTTCGAGTCTTCCTGAAAGGAAGAATGTGATCTTTTAACTGTGTTGGTTAGTGGTATTGAAAAGAAGTTAGCTAGGGGGCTTTGGGGG
>NW_005239337.1:0-243 GCF_000412655.1 Myotis brandtii
AAAAAACTGATCACAGTTGTTACACATGGAAAAGAGATAAAAATAATAAATAGCAAAAGAGGAAATAAAAGTTGCTAACATACTGGAGATTTTTCAACTGTAGTAATAGTCAAAGAAATATTAATTTAAACATTATACACAGCAAAATAATTTTGTATTCTTCTAAAAAACTATATGCATCAAGATCTTTAAAATGTTATCTATAGATATAAAAGCCTAAGTGACCGGTTGACCACTTGACCA
>NW_005239338.1:0-243 GCF_000412655.1 Myotis brandtii
ACTGGATTCTATCCTAAAGAATCTGATCCCAGAACTTTTATCCTTAAGTCTTCATTAGATAGTTTTATAAATGCCCTGATATCACTTATCACATCATTTATTCGGGCCTTTCAGTCCCATAGAATGGTAATTTGAAAGCATTAGTCCTTTTAAGTCTGCTCCATCTGGAGATGCTGACTCTTTAAACTGCTTTATCTGTTCTGTCATGGAGCAAAGAAACCTGGTCATTTTAGTATCTGGTAC
>NW_005239339.1:0-243 GCF_000412655.1 Myotis brandtii
ACCAGCCATTAAAACCTTCAGATTCTATATGTTTTCTCGTGGAATTGACCAGCTCAGGAGATGACTGGGTCTAACCAGTATCACAAGAAGGGCTTCCACAAAGCCTTTCCCCATGGTTCTCCTGTTCCCTCAGGAAATTAGCTCCATTCTACCAGGGGAAGGAGAACAAATAATTCAAAGAAGATGGGCAGGAGGATGAGGAAGCCCACTCCCAATTATTCAGTGGCTCCCCATTGCCTCCAG
>NW_005239340.1:0-243 GCF_000412655.1 Myotis brandtii
ATTGGAGGGGCAGCTGGGAGGGAGCCCCAGAAGTCACATCCTGAGAGTGGGTCACAGATGCTCAGCTGCAGGAGGGGGCCCGAGGGGTGACCCCAGATAGCTGGTGGGGGATGACTTGAGAGGTGGCGGATGGGGCGGGGGCGGGGGGCCTCTGGGAGCGTCTCTAAATCTCCCCCGCCCCTTCGGCTGCTCTTTCTTGCGTTATCGATCCATTCCCCTGGAAGACGCCCCTGGGCCTCCCGT
>NW_005239341.1:0-243 GCF_000412655.1 Myotis brandtii
CGCTCTATCCACTGAGCCAAACCGGTTAGGGCGAATTCATATAATTTTTGAACAAGGCCCCCACATTGTCCTTGTGCTCTGGACTCTGAAAATTATGCGGCCGGTCCTGAGTCTCAGCCGACATCGGCGGTCCCTGTCCAGCTTCCACATCCACAGAGCAGGGCCCTTGGGTGGTGACAACATCAATGCTAATGGTGACGGCTGTGCTCTCCCGAGGCCCCACCTGGGCTGCGCTGGGCACTT
>NW_005239342.1:0-243 GCF_000412655.1 Myotis brandtii
CAGGACGACCTTCTGGAATTACCAGTGGGCAGGGGGCAGGGGCGAGAGGCAGCTGGGGCTGCGGGAAGGGCCGAGCTCCTGGCACGAATTTTATGCATCGGGCCTCTAGTAATTAATAATTTCCCTTGGAAATATATTATATTACATTATGTTATATATCCAAGAAAAACAACAAACAGAAATTAAGCCATTTTAATAACTATATCCAACTCTATTTGTTCTCTTTAGCCTTAACTCAGTTAT
>NW_005239343.1:0-243 GCF_000412655.1 Myotis brandtii
TCACATGTCATTACATCCCTATAATTTGTATTGCAAACATCTTCCCTCCCTTCTCTCTGTATAGTTTGGAGCCTCACTGAACCTTGATTACTGCAATAGCCTTCTTCCAAATTGGTCTCTCTGTCATCTTATTCACCCAGGCCAATCCCTGAGTATTCCTTATAAAACTAGAATCCAATTATGCATGGATTAAGGTGTGTGCTTCCCCCTTCCATGCTGCAAACACACACACACACACACACA
>NW_005239344.1:0-243 GCF_000412655.1 Myotis brandtii
GGCACCCAGACCCCTGCCTGTCCTAGCCCTGGTCCCCGGGCCCCCCGGCCCCAGGGGCTGGGAGCCTGGTCAGCACTCCGATGCCTGACCTCTAGGAAAGAGAACCCCAAGGCGTGTTGATTTGCCTGCCACTTTGGTAGGGAAATGAGGCCTCCTGGGAGCTGGCTTCGTGCCTCCCGGCCAAGAGGGCCCCCTGGTGGGCTCCTCTCTGAAGCTCCGCCACCTGCCTAGGCTGAGGGCCTC
>NW_005239345.1:0-243 GCF_000412655.1 Myotis brandtii
AGACTAAACATAGAGATTCCAGTAAAACACCCGGGGGTTCAGAATTGTTTGGAAAAGTCAAGGCCCCCAACCTTTCAGAGAATCCTACGTGCGGACTTTCCAACCATGTCCCATGCTTCCCCACAACCCAGAATAGCCAAAATCATCTTGGGGGAACAGGTGGGAGAGCAAAGTTGGAGGATTCACATTTAATAATTTCAAATTTGACTACAAAGCTACAGTCATCCAGACAGTGTGGTTCTG
>NW_005239346.1:0-243 GCF_000412655.1 Myotis brandtii
TAGAAATACATTTTCCCACAATAATGTGAGAAAGATTACTGATGTCATTAGAGTATTTTGCCTCTAAGGACTTATTTGAGAAGTATTTTTAAATTGTTTCAAATCATCATTTGAAATAAAGCGATTATGACTTTATTATTTTTAAAATATAAAAGTAACATGTAGAGTGTTGTAAAAAGTTTGAATGACTAGAAATAAGGAAAAAGTGACAGCCACCTCCCTCCCCTCTAGTTTGGTAGTCCC
>NW_005239347.1:0-243 GCF_000412655.1 Myotis brandtii
CATTTGCTAAAATGAATCCTCCGACATCAAGCTGTATCGCTCAGAATGTGCATCTAAGTTGAACAATTATATATGTCTTTCTCATTTTATTTTTTAAAATAAAAATGTACTATTAAAATAAATTTTACCTGATTCTTATTACCTTTTTAATGTGTTCGTAAGAAATTTTTTTGTTAAAATATTCTTTTTAAAATGCACGTTTCCAATACAGTTGACATTTAATATTGTGTTAGCTTCGTGCAT
>NW_005239348.1:0-243 GCF_000412655.1 Myotis brandtii
TATTAATACAGCAAAGTGGTTAAAAGCATGATCTGTAAAAATAGACAAAACTGAATTTAAATCTGGACATTGACAGTTGCTTCCTATGTGACCATGATTATATTAATTAATTCTTCTTGTTGGGGAGCATAAGAGACTTGTTTGGGAAGTTGTAAGGATGACATTCTGAGAAAAGGGAAGTGTATGGAAGGCTGCCTGTCTTGTTTATCAGAATTCTGACATAGGGGAGACTTAGGGGAGTGT
>NW_005239349.1:0-243 GCF_000412655.1 Myotis brandtii
GCTCTATCCACTGAGCCAAACTGGTTAGGGCTATATTGTCCATATTTTAAAAGTTCTAAAAATTGTTTTAAATAAGGAAATAATTTTTAAAAACCCAGTACTTTTTGACCAATGTACTTAGAAGGAATGTAACTGAGACCTCCTCAAAGCAAAGGACCACCACAGGTGAGAAAAAGTGGTGCTGGGACATCCAGACACCCTTCCCGGTGGAGGCTCCCTCCGTGGCCAGCCTTTAAGGATCCA
>NW_005239350.1:0-243 GCF_000412655.1 Myotis brandtii
GCACTGACCACCAGGGGGCAGACGCTCCAACGGATAGGTAAGCTTGCTGCAGGCACTGGTGGCTGGACTGGAAAGTGAGGTGTGAGGTAAGAGCCCTCAGAATGCTCCCTGGGTTTGGCCCGAGCCCAGGCTGAGGCCGGCAGGGGCAGGAGGCTGCTACACATGATCCAAGAGCAGTGGACTGTGCAGCCCCCTGCAGCCCGTGGCATTCTCAGTGTGCAATTTATAATCTTCAGAGCTGCT
>NW_005239351.1:0-243 GCF_000412655.1 Myotis brandtii
CCCTCAATCCCGTAGACTTGTAGTTTGTGGAGAAGTAGTTTGTGTTGGACCTTGTCAAAGGCCTTTGCGAAGTCGAAGAAGATCACGTCGGATATCTTCCCTTCGTCGCGTGCTTGGGTGAGGCTGTCCGTAAAGAGCAACATGTTGGTAATACATGAGCGCCCTGGTAGAAAGCCATGTTGTAGCCTAGAGATTAGGTTGTTTTCGGTAAGGTGTGTCAAAATCCGCTTCTTGAGTATTTTT
>NW_005239352.1:0-243 GCF_000412655.1 Myotis brandtii
AAAAAGGAAGGAGCTCTTTCCATAAGCAGCCAGAGGTAACTTCTAAAAATGGTTTGCTATTTACTTGACCCAGAAAATCCCACAGAGTCATACAAGTCAAAAGGTTAAAATCTTCGTGAACACTTGTGAAATGGCCCAGGCCATCAAGGGTATGCATATCCGAACAGCCACCGAGTTTCCGAAGGATGTCAGTGTACAGAAGTAAGGTATGCCATCCCTTCGACCAAACAGTGGGGTGGACAT
>NW_005239353.1:0-243 GCF_000412655.1 Myotis brandtii
CCTTTTCCTGTGCTTATAAAGAATCAATGGCACCTCACAATAATTACCACAAGATTAATGTAATTTAATGCTGTGGTTGGATCCATTCAGGTCCCCATAAGCAAAGTTACTGAAATTACTGACCTATCCAATGAGAAACTGGTAAATATTTTGCTGTTAAAGTTTGAGCTAACATGTTCTCCTAGGTACTTATTTCAGCATCTTTTAAAATACATAGAAACCATATACTTTTACCTGACTATC
>NW_005239354.1:0-243 GCF_000412655.1 Myotis brandtii
TCCTTCTTTTATAAGGACACCAGTCCCATTGGAGTTAGGGCCCACCCTCATGACCTCAACTTAGTTATATGTGAAAAAAGGTCACACTCATAGGTGCGGGGTTTAGGACTTAGACGGGTCTTTCTAGGAAACGGGGTTCAACCCATAAGGTAGTTGGGAAAGCATGTGTTTTGAAATCAGATAAGCTTGTGTTTGACATCAGCCCTCGGGTCAGCTGCTGCATTCCTGCATTAAAGGGGGGAG
>NW_005239355.1:0-243 GCF_000412655.1 Myotis brandtii
GTGGCTCGAGAGCCACAGTTTGCCGACCACTGACCTAAACTGAAAGACTATCTATCAATCATCAAACTTCCAATAGTGTACATTCTACTGGAGGAATCAGCTGACCTCTCAAATGTTATTTACAGTCTAGTTCTCAGTAAATTAGGAAAGTCCACCTGTTTGAGCCTTTCATCCTAATCAGGTGAAGCTTACAGTATCTAGAACAATGGTTCTCAACCTGGGCTGCACATTAGAATCACCTGG
>NW_005239356.1:0-243 GCF_000412655.1 Myotis brandtii
TTTTCACCCTGCAGAGCGCCTTTAAAGCGTAGGAGTTTACAATAGCAACAGAAAAGCCCTACCCAGTTTGGCTCAGTGGGTAGAGCGTTGGCCCTTGGACTTAAGGGTTGCTGGTTCCATTCCGATCAAGGGCACGCACCTGGGTTGGAGGCTCGATTCCCGGCCCGGTCGGGGCATGTGCAGGAGGCAACCCATCCATGTGTCTCTCTGACATCGATGTTTCTCTCTCTGTCTCTCCCCCTC
>NW_005239357.1:0-243 GCF_000412655.1 Myotis brandtii
TAGTCTTTAAAACAAGTGCTATAATAAGAGACAAAAATGACATTATAGGGGGTCAATGGGGAAAAAAGGAGACATATGTAAAGCTTTAGATAATAAAAAAATTGGAAAAAAAGGACATTACATAATTTTAAAGAGATCAATTCAATGAGAGGATATAATCTTTATAAACACTTATGCACCCAACAGCAGAAGCACCTAAATACATGAAGCAAATCTTGATGGATATAAAGGGAGAGATCAACA
>NW_005239358.1:0-243 GCF_000412655.1 Myotis brandtii
TATTTTATTTTTATCCTGGACTGTGTACAATCTTTCTATAAGATACTTTTGTTAGAGGTCAAACACACACACTAAGGTTGGGGTTTAAGCTTTGTCTTAAATTTTACTGTTTTATTTCTATTGCTTTCAAAGTTCTTCAATGTTCAACGTGATTCATTCAATGACTGTAACTAGAAGGTAATTAATTCTAGAAAAAGAGAATGCCCAGGCTGTCTTTCTATCTCCATCTCAGTCCCAGAAAGG
>NW_005239359.1:0-243 GCF_000412655.1 Myotis brandtii
AATAGGCAGTAATGTTCTGGGAGAAAACTGTCACACAGTCGTATCTGTGGTTTGACAAAGCTACCCGTGTCGGCTAGCAAAGACTGGGTGTCCAACCTGTATTTATCAATTGACCATTATTTCAAAATCTATGTTATATATTTTGAAAAAATATAAGCATTACACGGTGCAGAAATAACTCCTCTATAAAATGTGTTTCCACTAAATGGAGAAAGTTTTCATACTGCATTTTTGTCTTGTAGT
>NW_005239360.1:0-243 GCF_000412655.1 Myotis brandtii
ACCATGTCTCCCTTCAGCAGGTTCTCAGGATGCAGGTCATTTCCCAGGGGAAGAGGACAGGTGTTTGGACATGTCCCCAGGGACCAGGTTCTGAGACCCACGTGGATCAGGGCCCAGCAGGCCTTTGACAGGGCCAGTAACTGGGCCTCCTGCCTGCCTCTGTCCGGGGACACCCTGGGAGCTGAGTCCACCTGCCAGGCTGACCAAGGGGCAGCGACCACAGGGTTCAGACCCTAAACCTCC
>NW_005239361.1:0-243 GCF_000412655.1 Myotis brandtii
CAAGTAGGATTTTATTTCCTGATCTCTTTCCCAACGGAATGTCCCGGCCACCGTCCTCCCACCTGCCGCTCTCGTGGGAACCACTGCGTTCGTGGAAGGTGCCGTATGGAAGGGTTGACGCGGTGGTAGCTGTGCTCCCAGACGTGTTCACGTTGCTGCGAGGCGTTGTTCCCACGCTCAGCCCCAAGCCGTGCTAGTCTCTGCTCGGAGAGGGCAAGACGGGGAGCAGAGAAACGGGAAGGC
>NW_005239362.1:0-243 GCF_000412655.1 Myotis brandtii
GGCCAAGCCCAGCCCTGCCCCCAGCCCAGCTCCCAGCCCAGCACCCTCACAGGCTCCCCCAGGCCTGGCCGGTTCCCCTGTCAGGTCCCCGTGTACAGACTCCTAACCGACAGTCACTCCCTCTTACTTTGTTGGCCTCTTTCTCCAAATGCCTCAGCCTCTCTGATTCTCTCAGCATTTACTGCAGCCTCAGTCGGTTGGGGAACCCCTGCTCGCTGAGCTCCTGGTGGGGAACCTGAGCGC
>NW_005239363.1:0-243 GCF_000412655.1 Myotis brandtii
GATTTTCAACCTCAGGGTGCAGTTACTTCCTCCTCCTGTTGGGTTGCTTGGCAACAATCTCCAAGCCTGAACTGTTGGAGCAAGATGGCATTGTGGCTCATTGCTGGCACTCTAGAAAGATCATTCAGAGGTCAAACCTTGATCAACTGCAGATGTGTTTTGGAATAGTAGTTTTAACATCTGCAAGGAAGCAGGTGGTTAGAAGAGAGACAAAATCATTTACTTCTGTGTTTTTGAGTAAGG
>NW_005239364.1:0-243 GCF_000412655.1 Myotis brandtii
GATTTTCAACCTCAGGGTGCAGTTACTTCCTCCTCCTCTTGGGTTGCTTGGCAACTATCTTCAAGCCTGAACTGTTGGAGCAAGATGACATTGTGGCTCATTGCTGGCACTCTAGAAAGATCATACAGAGGTCAAACCTTGATCAACTTCAGATGTGTTTTGGAATAGTAGTTTTAACATCTGAAAGGAAGCAGGTGGTTAGAAGGGAGACAAAATCATTTACTTCTGTGTTTTTGAGTAAGG
>NW_005239365.1:0-243 GCF_000412655.1 Myotis brandtii
GAGAATCTACATCTAAACCTTTAAGTTTAGCATTACTCTCTGCATTTGTAAGCATGTGCAGCAAAAATTCAGCACTCCTTTTGGGCCACCGACCCTGTGTCCAACCCCACTGTTTGGCCTGGGCACACCTATAAACGCCACCATTATAACGAAGGACTGGCACACATTGCTTCTGTAAACGGGCACCCTTCACATACTTGGTGGCTTTTCAAATATGCATACCCTTGGTGGCCTGGGCAGTTT
>NW_005239366.1:0-243 GCF_000412655.1 Myotis brandtii
GCTTCACTTAATTTTCCAATTTCAGTGACTTGTTATAGGAGTAGATGACAGTGACATCAGCTCACTCAAGGTTTCTTATCCCACTACATTGAAAATCCTGAGACTAGTTCCTCTCACTCCCCACACTCACACAGAAGTGGCTTTGCTCATTCCCCTTTTAAACCTAGATTTGCATGTTTTTAAAAAAATTTTTAAATATATTTTTATTGATCTCAGAAAGGAAGAGACAGAGAGAGAGAGAGA
>NW_005239367.1:0-243 GCF_000412655.1 Myotis brandtii
CATGATTAGAAAATTCAGAATGACACCAAGCTACACGGATTTAGAGAGGACCGCAAAGAACTTGGGTTTTGTTCATCACCACAGCACAGATATACACACACAACAGCAAGTGTAAAGGGATGAGGGAGCAGCCACTGCCTGGTGGAGTCGCCTTGCTCCTGCCCTCCTAGACCTTGCCACCCGGGGCATCACTGACCGCACGTGGCCACATTATCGTCAATGGCTGCAGCGTGCGTGGGCCTG
>NW_005239368.1:0-243 GCF_000412655.1 Myotis brandtii
CCTCAATCAGATCCTCCACAAAACTCGAACCTCTACAGTAGAGGAGGCAGGAGAGGCTGAGCTGAACGCTGTGACTGCAGCTTCTGTCTCAAACCTGCTGCCATTCTCACAAGCCCACAGCTGCCTCTTGAAGGCACACATTTCACTCAACTTCTCTGCTGTTCGTTTGCAAAAGTCCTGTTTCCCAGCTTCTCAACATGGGGGAGTTTCCATCATTTAATAATGGATTCCTGATGGGTGGTG
>NW_005239369.1:0-243 GCF_000412655.1 Myotis brandtii
GCAGGCGGGCGAGGACCTGTCCCACCCACGCCTCTCCCGTGGCCCTGGCAGGTGCCCAGCCCTGGGTGGGCCTCGACTGGCGGGCCTGTCACTCCAGTCTCTGCCTCCGCCGTCACATCCTGTTGCCTCCCTGTCTGAATCGATGTGTACGTTTCCCTCTTCTTCAGCAGACATGAGCCATCGGGTTAGGGGTCACCCCCACCCAATGTCACCTCCTTTTAACGTGGTTACATCTGCAAAGAT
>NW_005239370.1:0-243 GCF_000412655.1 Myotis brandtii
TCGTGTTGCTGCCTACACATTTCTCCAGCTGCCTTTCCTCCTGATGCTTCCACCAAGCCTGTCTCTTCCTGGCCTCTTCCCCGTGAGGGGATCTCTCTCAGCAAAATGCTTCTGCATCTTGCACAGTCGGCAGTCCCTGGAGTGGTGAATTGGCGGCAGCTTCAAATGGTGGCAGCTTCAGAAAGGCAATGGGAGCACCCAAAGCTTTCGTCTCATTGGGCGCTCAGGACCACTTTTCTACCC
>NW_005239371.1:0-243 GCF_000412655.1 Myotis brandtii
CCACTGAGGCTCACCTTCCCAAGCTGGTTCTGTGCAAGGTATTACAACCAGCATTGGGTCCCCCGGGGGGTCCCAGACTGCGAGAGAGCACAGGCTAGGCTAAGGGACATAGAGTCTATTCTCAGAATGATGGCAGTTGAATTATTCCAATTTAGTATTTCTTCTCTAGGGGCATTAGTTTCTATTTGGAGTTTCCTATGATTCTCTACAGAGAGAAGGGAGAGGGATAGAGAGTCAGAAACA
>NW_005239372.1:0-243 GCF_000412655.1 Myotis brandtii
GGGATCGAGCCCCAGTGTGTTTCAACAATTCTGAAACCAAAAGGTTATCCTCGACCCCTCCCTTTCCATATCAATCCAACATCAAGTCCTGCTGATTTTATCTCCTAAATAGCTCTCATTCCACCCCCTTCTCTCCATCTTTACTGACAATACATAATCCCAGCCACGCTCACCTCCAGCCTGGACCACTGCAATAGCTTCCTAACTGCTCTACCTCTGGCTACTACCATCTTCTAAGTCATT
>NW_005239373.1:0-243 GCF_000412655.1 Myotis brandtii
ATGTGATCACTACCTCCTAAAGCCACATGCAGAGGGCATAGTGCTTTGCTGGGCATGCAGTAGGTGTCAACAAGTGTTAGTTTCTGCCTCTGTTCTCTTCTCTTTTCTGGGGTTGTTCATAAGCTAAGGCTTCAACTACCAGGGATTTAATGAGAGTGAATTTTTATGATTTAAATATTTAAAAATTGTAATCTGCCTAAAACAGAAACATCTGCATCTCCATAGCAAATCTTATATTGGTTA
>NW_005239374.1:0-243 GCF_000412655.1 Myotis brandtii
GGGTTACTGATTTTGTATGCGGTAGAGCATCTTACTATGAAAGACACGACTGCCTGCTCTCCACACCACCTAGGGCTCTCTACCAGCCAGAGGGAAAGGAACCTGGCCATTGTTAGTTGTCCTTGAGAAAAAGGAAGTGGAGCTGCAGGCTGGCTCCCAGGCTGACTGATGTGTCTGGCGGCTTGTGCTTAGACCAGCTGGGGAGTCTTCTGCTGGGGGATTGACAGTCTTTCCCCTTCCATT
>NW_005239375.1:0-243 GCF_000412655.1 Myotis brandtii
TGTGTGTCCATTTCCATGCTGGCCACTCTAAATATGCCATCATCCAGTCTGACCTCTCAGCCGCCTGGGAAAACAGACATCCTCACCCCCATTTTTTGAAGAACTCAGGTGAGGCTCAGGAGAGAGCTTACAGGATTTAAACCCAAGTCCTCCTGTAGGCTCAAAAATGATTTTTAAATTATATTTTTTAAAAGTTCAGACGTCATGAATAGATAAAAATAAACATGATAAAAACGTGATCTC
>NW_005239376.1:0-243 GCF_000412655.1 Myotis brandtii
ACACTTTTGTAATTTTTGAGGATTATCAAGAAGGTTTGGTCTTGTCCTATGGTGATAATCCTGTTAAATTACATTTAAATATAATATACAGCATTCTATTTTGTACTTAGTATTACTCAAAGAATTAATATTACATGTAGACCTCTTAAAAAATAACAACTTGAGCAGAAGCAAAATTTAAAAATAGAGTAAACACTCTTATAACCTACTTAGAAATATCAAGTACAGTGGGGCCTTGACTTA
>NW_005239377.1:0-243 GCF_000412655.1 Myotis brandtii
TTTTTTTCCATTAAAGGGATAAAGATATCATGTGATTTACCTGGGTTACTCTATGCTACACCAGCCAGAAAATATAGCCTGGTATTTTATTGAAATGCTAGAAGACTGCAGCTTGCAAGATGAAAGATGCTGTTAAGATATTGTATATTTTTGACCTAACAAATGAAATAAATTACTGTTCTTCCCATTTTAAGATTTCACAGATTTGAGACCCAAATATTAGGAGTGGGATGACTTCTCTTA
>NW_005239378.1:0-243 GCF_000412655.1 Myotis brandtii
GAATGGGTGTTCAAGGCTCTCAACTAACTCAGCTCACGCTCTTCTAGAAGCATCCAGGGAGCCTCTGGACTCGTGGAATCAGACCTCAAAGAATCATAATTTTAAAAATCTTAGTATATAGATGAACAAAATCAAGACCCAGAGCTGCTTGGACCCAAAGCATGGACAGAGCAGGGGCCACACTGACAGAACGTTTTGTTCCTTCTTGCCTTCTAATGGCTAGATGTACCTGTCTGACTCACA
>NW_005239379.1:0-243 GCF_000412655.1 Myotis brandtii
CACCCTCGCAAGCTGGACGTGGAGCGCGGGCGCCTGCCTTTCTGTTCCCTCCACGTGAGCAGGGTCACGCTGAGTGACCGGACGCGCCGTTCTTGTTTGGAGGCGTTGCCCTGGCGACAGATGTGTCTGAGAAATGACAGGAAGCCTCGGGCATCGCTGTCCCCGATGGTGGCCGCCGTGGCTCCAGCCCTGAGCCCCTGAATGGCGTGGGCCCGGCGTCCCCCTCCGCCCAGTCGCCCGGAC
>NW_005239380.1:0-243 GCF_000412655.1 Myotis brandtii
CATTTAGAGCCTGATTTATAGAAAGTGCACGATGAATTTGAGTTTGTTATAAGAGGAAGAAAAATTAACAAGCAACGTCATTTTCTGCATTTGACACGTTTTGTTAGTTTGTGGGGCTGGACTCTCAGACTACTCCAAGGAAAATCTCCCAGTCGAGCTGGAATTATTTAAATATCTCTTCAACGTATTTAATGGGGATAAAGAATAAACATGTTCTAGTGAATAGATGTTCAGAACCAATCC
>NW_005239381.1:0-243 GCF_000412655.1 Myotis brandtii
ACTCTTCCTGAGGGAAACTCCCCGCAGGGGACGCGTTGCGGGCGCGGAAGCTCGTCCTGGTATTGGAGGCGGCGGGCAGGGCGTCCTCTCTAATCCCCGCGGAGCGCTGCCCGAACAGGGAAGAGAGAGAGAGTCAGAGACCAGACTCCCGGGGCGTAAGGACCACAGCGGGGCACAGCCTGGGAAAGCGAACACCCGCGAGCTCCTCGGTAAAAGACGGGGTGCGGGCCCCTGGGACCAGAA
>NW_005239382.1:0-243 GCF_000412655.1 Myotis brandtii
TAGTCAGGAAATACTAGTTAACTTCTCATGGGATACCAGTGTCTTGAAGATTAAAGGTCAGTGGTTCTCGGCATGTAAGAAGGATATGGATTTGGGGGTGGGAGTACAGATGTTAGAATGTTACAGATTGAATCGTGTCTCCCCCAGTTCATGTGTTGAAGACCGAACTCCTAGTGTGGCTAAGTTTAGAAATCGTGGGTTTCCAGGGGTAATTAGGGTTAAATGAAGTCATAAAGGTGGGGC
>NW_005239383.1:0-243 GCF_000412655.1 Myotis brandtii
AGGGGACCTGAGGGTGCGCTGGGGGACCTGAGGCTGCGTTCCCTGCCCAGCAGGGTTTGACAGGAGCCCTGAGGCTGCACCCCCCACCCTGTGGGGCTTGACAGGGGCCCTTAGGGTGTGCCTTCCCCGCCCAGCAGGGCTTGACAAGGGTGGGGTCGGCTGGGTCTGAATCTTGCACAATGGGGGTGGGACTGGCTGGGTCTGGGTCTCACACGATTTTGAGGCGCTGCGGGTGGGGGGGGG
>NW_005239384.1:0-243 GCF_000412655.1 Myotis brandtii
TCCTCTGCCGGGACCTGCCTCCTCCACGTGAGGTGGCAGAGATGCTGGGACCGTCCTCCTCTGCGCCATGTAGATCCGCCAGACCCCAAGGCTTCATTGTGTGGAGTGGCCGCCAGGCCCCCCCACCTCTGTGTGCATGGCTATATTGTGGTGGCCATCTTGTGGTGACCATCTTTGTGGCGGCCATCTTGTGATGATGTCGCACGCCAGGGCACGAGGACCACCTAGGCTTTTATTAGTATA
>NW_005239385.1:0-243 GCF_000412655.1 Myotis brandtii
TGTGTGATCTAAACCTCCCCCTCCAGCCCCGATCCATTCATTCAATTTTTTTTAAGCATCTACTATGAGCCAGGTGCTGTTCTAGGCTCTGGAGATGCAACAGGGAAACCAGGATGCTACTTTCCACTGGTACAGATGCCCTCCTCCCACCTTATAGAAAAAAGAGAGGCCATCAGTTGGTAATTCCCTCAGTATCTGGCCATCAAATCCACCTCTATCCACACCCTCTCCTTCCTTCCTTCC
>NW_005239386.1:0-243 GCF_000412655.1 Myotis brandtii
AAGGCTGGGCTGCTGGGCCCCGAAGCTGGGTCTGCAGGGCCTGGCGGGGCGTGGATGAGATGGTGGCAGTGTTTCCTAGAGAAACCCACGCCCGTAGCCAAGCTGTGGGGGTAGTAGCCTGACAGGGCCCCTGCCTGCTGCAGGCCGAGCTCCATCCGTCCCCGCTGGGCTGGGCCGCGGCCATTCCCAGTCTCAGCCGGCTGCCCTCCCACAGGAAGCTGCTGGAAGTGTGCTCAGCTCCAT
>NW_005239387.1:0-243 GCF_000412655.1 Myotis brandtii
GCAGGACTTCCCAAGGGCTTATGGGCTACCTCTCAGAGTCTGGCAAGAACCCAAACTTCCTTTGAGATGTTCTGAGTGTGGACAACCCTGAATTGGTCTTTTACTGCTCATCCCTTGATCTCTGTCTTTGCCAAGTTGCCTTCATCTGTAGACTTGGCAAGATGGACCAAGGTAATGCCTAGCTCTAAGATGCTAGGCCACGGATGTAAGTGTCTAATGAAGCAACACAGAAATAAGAACCAT
>NW_005239388.1:0-243 GCF_000412655.1 Myotis brandtii
TTTTTTTTTATAGCAGCCTGAACTGACAAAGGTATACAAATACATATCACGGTGCTCAAATACCTGCAAGATTCAACCCCTGTTTATTGCCACAGCATCATTTCATACTTCATATCCTGTGTGGCAGACCATCTAAACTATTTGCAGTCCCTGAATACACCACTCACTGGTATATTTCTCAGGCCTAGTTATTTGTTCCTATTCCCATTATCTCTGGAAGACACCATCAGCCCTTCTTTGTGT
>NW_005239389.1:0-243 GCF_000412655.1 Myotis brandtii
AAGGAATCTCAGTTCAACCATCAGCCTGCCTGGGCCTGACATGTTCATTCTTAGCTTTTGATGTAATTCATTTCTAGCATACTTGCTTTGGAAGAAAGGCCAAGCCCTTTACAGTTAAGGGCAAACAAACTTATCTGATGGTCAGATTTCAGTTCTGAGTGGCAGGGGTTGGGGACAAATATTCTGAGCATTGTCAGTCTGGTCCCGAGGAAACAACATATCCAGATCAGAGCCTTTGTTCTT
>NW_005239390.1:0-243 GCF_000412655.1 Myotis brandtii
GGAAAAATTGTAAAGAGAAAGTATACAGTATTTTATACTCATTATCCAAGTTCTCTACGTTCCACTACTACTATAATAGAATTAGTTCTCAATTAAATTCCCCTTTTTATTCTATTTTATCTGCTACTACCTGGTAGTTTCAAAATCTTTTTCATCATTGTTTGTTTTAGTTATATCTAACAATAATTGACAAAAAATTGCAAATATTGCTAACTATACTTATATTCTGAATAATGTTTTAAA
>NW_005239391.1:0-243 GCF_000412655.1 Myotis brandtii
CTCAATGGATTGCCCCAAAGAGGTAGGCCAGAGCCAGAGATCCCGCCTCCTCTGAGCCTTGTGGAGCTGCGGGACCCCCAGGCCTCACTGCATAGAGCTGCTGGGACCCCCAGCGTCGCTGTGTAGAGCTGCCGGGACCCACCTCCGCGCCTTGCATGCAGCATCAAGTCCCCTCCCACCTCACGGCGCATGCAGCCCTGCTCAATCACGCGTGCACGCAGCCTTCTGGTGATGGATTGTGAC
>NW_005239392.1:0-243 GCF_000412655.1 Myotis brandtii
AGAGAGAGGTTCACATTCAGATGCCTTTGGAATTACATGCCCCTTTCTGAGAACTATCAACACCCATCAACCCACGGTGGTGTGTCATAAAGAGCCATCTTTACATCACTGTTATTGATTCCATTGCCCTGGTTATAATTATATTGTCAGGGATAATACCTGACCCATGCCAAGCCAATCAGATTCTTGAAATGTGTGAAAAATAATGGGAAAATGTATAAAGCTACAAATGATCAAGATGCT
>NW_005239393.1:0-243 GCF_000412655.1 Myotis brandtii
ATTATTATAACACCTTTTGTGAAGTAGGGAGGAGAAACGATAAAAATGTAGGTAGAAAATTGAATGTGGTTGTCGCTTCATAATGTTACCAATTGCTCCCTTGCATTGCCTGCATTCACCTGCGAGCCAGGGCCCAGGGTGGCCCTGGGCTGCCTCTCTGGGTTACAATGCCCCCCAGTTGGTGCCTCTCACTCCCTGGGGTGTGGGATCCTCACTGAAGTGAACTTTCTCTCCAGGCTCCTG
>NW_005239394.1:0-243 GCF_000412655.1 Myotis brandtii
AGTACCTGTGTGCCTTTGACGGAGTCACTTCCCATCTCTGTACTTCATCTTTCTTGTCTGGCACGCTATAGCCCAGGGGTGCATGAAGATTAAATGACAATATTTGCAAAGCACATATGCATAGCACATGGTTGTCACTACAGTGTTTACTAAATACCAAGTAAAATGCAAAAGTAAATGCTACAGAACTGTGTAGCATTTTATATAATTGTATCTAACCTCAAAGCGTGTTATAAATAACAA
>NW_005239395.1:0-243 GCF_000412655.1 Myotis brandtii
GATATAGGAACATCAATGAGAGAGGAATATTATCGATTAGCTTCTCCTGCACAGCCCCAGTACTGGGGATTGAGCCCAAAACCTGGGCATGTGTCTTGACCCAGAATCAAACCTGTGACCTATTGATTCAAGAGCGAATGCTCTTGAACCACTGAGCAACACCAGCCAGGCTCTAATGTAACTTTTTGAGTACATGGTTGTATGGAAGGTTTTTCCTCTGCTAGTATTTACTGTGTGAGAGCA
>NW_005239396.1:0-243 GCF_000412655.1 Myotis brandtii
GAAAGTGGCTTTCCCCAGGAGGACTTACATTTGTAAGATGAGAACTGGCTACAACTGCGTGATATAGCATGGTGTCATTTCGGGCATGTGGACGGGCTCGTGGGGGCAGTTTCTTTCTAGGATCCCGTAAATTACATCCCATAACTCACAATCCGCTCATGCCTTCCTTAAGCCGCATGTGGCTGAGAGGGAAGTCCCACCTCCTTCTCTTAGGTTGTGGCATAGAGATGTGACCTTATCAAT
>NW_005239397.1:0-243 GCF_000412655.1 Myotis brandtii
AGAGAGAGAGAGAGAGAGAGAGATGAAAGTGACACATGGATTGGTTCCCCCTCTCCCCTGTCTCCCCTCCCTGGCTCCCTGGGCCAGACATCAGCCTGCCACCCTTCCATGCTCTGGCCAACTCTTTAACCAGTTAGGCACACCGGCCAGGCACCAGCACTTGTTTTGGTAGATTCTGGAGAAAGTAAAAGTGCCGTGAGTTAATGTTCCTGTCCATCATTCAGTGGTCTGTCTGTCCATCCA
>NW_005239398.1:0-243 GCF_000412655.1 Myotis brandtii
GTGTACAGTTTCCTGGGGGTTTCCCACGGGATGAAGCATCCACTGTGGTAACAGGGTTCGTAATATGCATTCTGTATTCACTGCCTTTCCTCGTTAGTGGCAATTCTGCACACCCTTACTGATGCTGCCTGTACCTCCCAAATAAACTACTGACCCTTGAATCTTTGTTCCCAGGAATGTTTCTAAGGGCCCCCAACCTGAGACAATAGAACTAAGCTCAGGGAAGAAAGATCATTAGCACAC
>NW_005239399.1:0-243 GCF_000412655.1 Myotis brandtii
AGCTGATCAGAAGATCTCGCTGGTCTCTTACTGCCCCTTGCCCCTGGCAGGCTTAACAGTAAATGGGCAGATCATTGGTGACAAGGGAAACAGCTCTAACTCTAAGAACAGAAAGACTTACCTTGGCAAAGTGGGCATTGTCAATTCTCCGATGGACTTGCGGATTGAGGTGACCACAGAGAAGATTACCCTGAAGAATGGGGCTGCACAGAGTACTTTCAGCTGGCTGGACACAGTCACGGT
>NW_005239400.1:0-243 GCF_000412655.1 Myotis brandtii
GAGTTGGTGTTGCCATCGCACAAGCAATTCAGTGATACTATGTACAGAGTGCCCAGTATGTGGAAAGCACAATTACCTGTTTCTCTGACTGTCTTTCTTATTTTTTCATCCATAAACAGCAAGTAATAATTTCACTCTTCACCAGGTCAGAGACCCAGAAAAGTCCATCATTTAAAACCAACCATTGAACCTCAAAGTGAGCAAACATGGCCTGTTTGGTAAGTACACCAAGAGTCACAAAAC
>NW_005239401.1:0-243 GCF_000412655.1 Myotis brandtii
GGATAAGAGGAGGGTGAGAATTTGGCTTCAAGTAGGCTTTCCCTGTGTGTTTATGGAACTGTAATTCCAGGGTTGGATTCATTAGGACATATGGTGACCTCTGTTCTCCTTTTGGGGGATCACAGGGATGTCACACGGCACACAGGGCAGTCCCCACGGCTCCCACCCTGAGAGGTTCTGAGCCCAGTGCTTTGCCTTGCGGTGGCTTTCTTGTGATTCCTCGCTGTGCTCTCATGTTGCGCC
>NW_005239402.1:0-243 GCF_000412655.1 Myotis brandtii
GGCCTGGCCTCCACCCCAGAGCTGGGCTAACTCAGCCAGAGGCGGGCAGGCCTCCGGATTCGAGGTGTGGATCCGAGGTGTGGATTCGAGGTGTGGCGTGGGTGGGGCATGCTGGTTGGAGGATCCCGGCACGAGTTGTGGAGGCAGGTGGGTCGGGGCGGCTGGCCCGGCAGCAGGCAGTGCAGACGGCATCTTGGCAGGAAGATGGAGGATCCGGGTGCAGAGAGCAGGGACCGGTCATCG
>NW_005239403.1:0-243 GCF_000412655.1 Myotis brandtii
TGTGCACACTTCACCTGCACAGGTGCATCGATCTTCACTTACAAATGAGGAACCTCAGCGGCTACCCCAGTGCCTGAGACCGCACAGCTAGGGAACAACAGACCAGACAGGGATCCAGGGGCAGACAGGCGGGGTCCAGAGTCCATCTCCACGGAGCACCGGAGTCCCTTCCCTCCTCGCCACGGGTGTCTACTCCCTGGGGACCCACAGTAAGTTCTGCTGGCGGAGCAAGTGGTCTGACCC
>NW_005239404.1:0-243 GCF_000412655.1 Myotis brandtii
AGGTGCCCGCGGAGGAGGCCAGGCAGGTCCCACGGTCGGCAGAGCAGACTGAGGCCTCGGAGATGGCCTGGCAGCGCCGAAAGCAGTCTCAGAGGTGGAGGCATGGGGCTCTGATGGGGGGGCTCCTTCGGCACCCCCAGCCCAGCTGGGAGGGGCCTGTCTGACTTCCCCAGTACCCAGCTCCACCCACCCAAGTCTTTTCTTCCTCTCCTACATGGTGCTTATAGCTCAGCCCTGATCTGA
>NW_005239405.1:0-243 GCF_000412655.1 Myotis brandtii
AAATACTGTTTACTTCCTTATATCAACTTAAATATAAGTATAAAGATATTTATATGTGATAGACACACATTTTAATCATAATTTATATAAAATATTTGTATTTTTAATAGTTTGATCACTGGACTATATTTCTATATTTCTATTTCTATATTTATAGCATAGATTATTAATTTTTCACTGTTCCAAACTCTTCTTCATCTAATAATATATTCACATTATAGCTAGGCACAGGATTATATAGAA
>NW_005239406.1:0-243 GCF_000412655.1 Myotis brandtii
AGAGAAGCTTAAATTCAGTGAATGGACTTTTTATAGCGTGTAACTGTCACCCTCAGTAGAGCAGCCTGTTAGCCTCCTAAGTAACACACACGCGCCCACGAGAAGCACAGGCCGAGAGAGGGGCCAGCACCACTGTCAGCACTCACACCCTCACCGCCATTCCAGCCAGGGGCACTGGCACGTCTCCATCATCTTTTGGTGCATAACTAATACTTTGTATGACAGCTGCTGGGGAGAGGATGC
>NW_005239407.1:0-243 GCF_000412655.1 Myotis brandtii
AGTATCTGCTTTTCTATTTGAATAATATTTTAAAATAACAGTTTATTAGTTAAACATTAAAGTAATGCTTCCTGATGTTTGTTATTATTAACATTAACATGGCTGGGTTAACTAGCTGGATTATCTGACAGAAAAAAAAGTCCTTAAACAGAACTAGAGAATTAGAGAAACATATAATTAGCAAACAGTTCCCATCTCTATTAATTATTAAATGTTTTAAGAAAGAAATTGAATTATTTTGCC
>NW_005239408.1:0-243 GCF_000412655.1 Myotis brandtii
CTGTGTACTTCCTGTAAGATTTCTTCCAGCTTATGTTAGAGTCAGTTTCCGTTTCTTACCAATCGAGAACCCTGACCCACACAGCGGTCAAGGTGATTTTACTTTTGATGTGCTCAGCCACATATTGCAATGACATCTTAGTCAAATTTATCCTTTCTGTCTCACTTGGATTTTACTGCTTCTCATATGGGAAAAATGCCATGAATCAAGTAAGCACAATTCTTTATTTTATTAGTTTCCAAA
>NW_005239409.1:0-243 GCF_000412655.1 Myotis brandtii
ACACTTCCAATGTTTGTTTTGTGAATCTCCCCCAGGCGAGTACGGGAGAATTTGATACTTTGAGATCAATTGGAGCTGGGTTTGAATCTCAGCCCCATTATTCATGCTGTTCATTAGCTGCGTGACCTTTCTGAGCGTTTACTTTCCTCAAAGGTACAATATGGCAACTATACTTTCCTCATAGGGTTTTGTGATAATTGGATGAAATAACATTTTGCATGAAACTTGCCTAGCACACTGAAT
>NW_005239410.1:0-243 GCF_000412655.1 Myotis brandtii
CCAGCCCAGATCACCCCTGAGGGCTTCTCCACCTCCCTTGGCTCCTGAGGGGCAATTAGGGCAGCAGCTACTGCTCGTACCCACTGATGGCGCCGGCCCAGCTTGCAACTGCTGATGGTGCACAGCGTTTGGGGCCAGTACCATCAGCGCATGGGAGCAATGGTGGCAGAAGCGGGGTTGCAAGCAGAGAGGGGACCAGGGTCCACGGAGGGAGGGACCGGGTGGGGGCGCAGAGGATGGGCC
>NW_005239411.1:0-243 GCF_000412655.1 Myotis brandtii
TGATGTTTCTATTTCTCCCTTTCCCTTCCTCTCTGGAGTCAATAAAATTAAAAAAAAAATTAAGTCTTGTTGTGGATAAATTGTTTATAGACACAATTTGTAATATTTACCTGATTAAAGGTCCTTATGTTGTCAAATAATTCTTAGCAAAATATAAGCGAGAGAGAGAAAACTGACTCTGTGTGTATGGTGGGAATGGAAGGGGAAATCCAAAGGAATAAGCCCAAACTAATTGTAGACTAA
>NW_005239412.1:0-243 GCF_000412655.1 Myotis brandtii
GGTGCCCCAGGAGAAGGCAGACAGCCACGGGGGAAGCAGGAGCCCCACTCCTGCCCAGGGCCCTGCACGCACGCTGGGCAGCCTGCCCGGCTCAGCCGCCCCGCCCTCCACTTTTCACGAGGCCCCTAGAGACTGCCTGGGGGGGGAGGGGCAGGGGGGCTGGCTGAGACGTCCCTGTGCAGCTGGGAGCCCTGCCTTAAGATCGATTAGAAAGCAACTGTCAGTGAGTCCTCGATGAGGGAA
>NW_005239413.1:0-243 GCF_000412655.1 Myotis brandtii
TATAATTAATTGAATGGTGGTTCTTCAAAAGATATGCTTTATTTCCTGGAACCTGTGAATTTTACGTTTTTAAAAATAAATTTTTAAAGTTTATTAAAGATCTTGAGATGAAATCACCTTGGGTTATTGAAGTGGGTCATAAATCCAATGACATGTATATATGTAAGAGTGAGACAGAGGGATATTTTACTATGCTTGGGAGATACTTCTTACCAAGAAAACACAAAAAGATGGGAAGGGGTG
>NW_005239414.1:0-243 GCF_000412655.1 Myotis brandtii
CACAATTCCTTGGGCATAACCCATATTTAGTATGAATTTGTTAACTTGAACAGTATTTATTTATTCATTTTAGAAGACTTGGGACATGCTATTTGTAAGAAGCTTCTCATCTCAAGAGCTTTCTTGTTTCAGCTTCAACTCATGCTTATCTTGTTCTTTTACACAAAATCATCACATTTAATGTTAGATATCCCCATGATGAAAATAGAAAACTCAAATTATCTGGTTACTCTCAAGTGCATG
>NW_005239415.1:0-243 GCF_000412655.1 Myotis brandtii
TTGATGAATCTTGAGGACATTATGCTAAGTGAAATAAATTAGTCACCAAAAGACAAATATTGTATGATTCCACATATATATGAGGTACCTAGAATAGTGAATTTCATGGAAACAAAAAGTAAAATGGTGATTTCTAATGGCTGGGAGGAGTGGGGAATGGGGACTTATGTTTAATGGGTATAGAGTTTAAGTTTGCAAGATGAAAAAAGTTCAGTGATGGATGATGGTGATGATTATACAATA
>NW_005239416.1:0-243 GCF_000412655.1 Myotis brandtii
GGACAGATGAAAGTGTTGAGAACATTATAGTACAACTGGAGGCCTGGTGCATAAAATTCGTACATGGGTAGGGTCCATAGGCCTGACTGGCGATCAGGGCCCATCAGGGCCTTCAGGCTGCCAGCCAGTGCCTGCCTTCTTTCCACACCGCCCCCTAGTGGTCACTGCACGTCATAGCAAGCGATCAAACTCCCCATCTCCCAGTAGAACTCCTGAGAGGACACTTTGCATATTAGTCTTTTA
>NW_005239417.1:0-243 GCF_000412655.1 Myotis brandtii
GCTGCTCTCCTGTGCCCACCTGTAGCTACTTGTTCTACTGGCAATTGTGGCTCCAGTCTTTGCTGCTGTCATTTGCACACTGGCTCTATGTTAGCTAGGTCAGAGCCCCCTGGCATCGGTGACTGCCTAATCTTAGTCCTGCTGGTACTATGGAGCCTCCTGAGGTCTGACTCTAACTTCCCCTTGATTCTAGCCTGGCTGGCCTGCCCCTCTGCATTGCTCTCTGTAAGGCCACCTCACTGC
>NW_005239418.1:0-243 GCF_000412655.1 Myotis brandtii
CCTGTCTCGCGCTCACAGGGAGGTGGGGAGTGTTTTTGTGTGTTTGTTTGTTCTAGAAAGGCCTCGAAAACCCTTCAGATCCCTTCTTTCGCCCCAGTCAGTCTAGATGGGATGCACGGGCCGCGAAGGGGATGGAAATGCGCTGCCCTGCATGGCCTCGGAAACAGACCAGCCATGCTAGTCATGTGTCGTATCGCTCCTCAAGACAAACACCGAATCGTGAGCGCAGACATTTGGCAAAGA
>NW_005239419.1:0-243 GCF_000412655.1 Myotis brandtii
AGTCTTCCCAACGCGCCCTGAAAGTCAGAACAGACCTTCCTGCGGGCAGGAGCCTGGCCCGGCCACTTGGTTGTCCTGCCCATGCCAGTGCCAGGACCCTCCGGAGTGCGGGCAGCGTTCCCCTGACCTGTTGCTCTGACGCCCTTTTTCTCTTTATTCCAAACACGGAGCAGACTCACCAAGACACTCCTCCCACCTCCCCTCCCCCACCCCATTCTCAGGGACTCTCCAGAGGCACCCAGA
>NW_005239420.1:0-243 GCF_000412655.1 Myotis brandtii
TCAGTGACTCACATAATCAGAGCTGCTGTTCTCCCTCAAGCAATGTGACATCGGAGAACACCCAGGCCGCAGGGGGACCCAGACACCAGGGAAGCTCAAGCCCTAAAGAGAAACGCAGCGGAGCACATTAGGGAGACTTTCTAGAGCGCCTCCAGGGGAGCCAGGGAGGGAGGGAGGGGAAATACAGAACCCCATCGGGCACAGGGCGCTCAGAGGAGCCAGCCTCGTCCAGCTGAGTGCAGA
>NW_005239421.1:0-243 GCF_000412655.1 Myotis brandtii
TTATAGTATAGTTTGATATCAGGGAGCATGATACCTCTCACTTTTTTCTTTCTCAAGATTCCTTTGGCTATTCTAGGTCTTTTGTGGTTCCATATAAATTTTATGATTAGTTGTTCAAATTCTGAGAAGTATACATTGATATTTTAAAAGGTATTGCATTGAATCTGTATATTACTCTAGGTAGTAAGGACATTCTAACAATATTAATCTTTTTTATTGTTTAAAGTATTACAAATAGTAGTA
>NW_005239422.1:0-243 GCF_000412655.1 Myotis brandtii
CTCAGCCACCCTGGCCAGTAAACGGAAGCAGGGAGACGGACAGATTGGCTGTTTCTGCGCCCCCTTTCCCCCCAAACTCCTATGGGGGCAGCCGGCTTGGGGGCGGAACCATTTTGCCCCAGGAAGGGAGTGGGTCCGGGTGGGGGCAACCTAGGCTGCTATTCCAAGAGCTCTACAGAGACGACTAAGCCTTCATTCTTTTTTTGTTTTTAATATATATTTTTATTGATCTCAGAGAGGTAG
>NW_005239423.1:0-243 GCF_000412655.1 Myotis brandtii
CCCCTGCTACCCTGCCCAGGATGCCAGGGCTAGTGCGCTGGGGAAGCCCCCACACCCAGGTGCCGGGTGCTCATGAGGAGCCTGCCATGTGTGGCCTCTTCCGGGTGAGCCAGGCCACAGCTGCCAGGACTGCAGGGGCCGTCGGGCTCCCAGGGGGTTTGCGCAGGAGCAGGTCTGCGAGGCCAGCAGGAGAGAGTGCGCTTCCCGCCTGGCTTCTGTGTGGTGCCACTGGGCAGCCCAGAG
>NW_005239424.1:0-243 GCF_000412655.1 Myotis brandtii
AAAAAAAAAAAACAACCTGACAAATATGGCAAAATGTTTTCATTAGTTCAATCTGGATTATGTGTGCTTAGGTGTGCACTAGTACTTACTACTTAACAGTTTTCTGTGTATTTAACATATTTAATATTTTAAAAAATTAGACCAAAGATTATAACTATTTCATTTCCTCTCATCTATATATATAAAAGCCTAAGTGACCATTTGACGGTTCGACCATTCGACCAGTCGCCTGGTTGCTATGAT
>NW_005239425.1:0-243 GCF_000412655.1 Myotis brandtii
ACGGCGCGGCAGGAGAGCGCGCGGCTGGGGCGCGAGAAGGAGGAGCTGGAGGAGCGGGCGTCTGAGCTCTCGCGCCAGGTGGACGTGAGCGTGGAGCTGCTGGCCTCACTCAAGCAGGACCTAGTGCACAAGGAGCAGGAGCTGAGCCGCAAGCAGCAGTGAGTGGCCCGCCGGGCCCCGTGGGGGAATGTGCCCGCCCCTGTTCCCTAGTGGGTGACCCTGTGAGTCATTGTGCTGCTGCCA
>NW_005239426.1:0-243 GCF_000412655.1 Myotis brandtii
GGCACGCCCTGCGTGTGTGTGGGAACATCCGCTGACTGCCAGGAGCTCTGTCCACGTTTACCTAAAAGGGGGAGCCGCCAGGCGCCACCGTTGCCAGGAGCCTCTGCTTATTCACACGTGGACTTTCCCGTCTCTGCCCCCGGCCAGCCCACAGGCGCGGACACGTCTTCCTGTGGACGCTGTGGCCACCTTACTGCTTTCAGAGCCACCCAGATCTCTGTCCCTCCATTTGGTGTATAAGAC
>NW_005239427.1:0-243 GCF_000412655.1 Myotis brandtii
GGGTAAAAACCTGCCGTGCCAGCCTAGGGTCTTCCAGAGTCCTCAGGTGTGCTGAGACCCAGCACGGTGGCGCCGCCCCCCACTGCCCCTTCCTGCCCCACCTCTAGCCTGAATTCTCGGGCAGAGCAGCATCATTCAGGAAAGCACCCATGCACTGAGTCCATAGCACCATCCAGAATTAATTCAGTCAGTCACTGAACCAACAATGCCCCTTCCACCCCAAGCCAGTAATCTGGTCCTTGC
>NW_005239428.1:0-243 GCF_000412655.1 Myotis brandtii
TCCCACTGAAATTGATAACCCAATGCATGCAAACCTTGCACATAGGACGATTGCTACATGTATTTGTTGAGTAATGGAGTTAATGACCTAGACTCGTGCGGTGCAAATGACCTAATAAATATGTCCAGGCTAAGATCTCACTTTCCATCCACATTTCATTCACCTATTATTTCAGAAACTAGCCTTATTACCTCTAACTCCAAAACAGAAGAAGAAACTCAATTTCTGCATGAAAGAGGAGAC
>NW_005239429.1:0-243 GCF_000412655.1 Myotis brandtii
AAGTAATAAATGCAAGGAGCCAGAGATAGGAAAGATGCAGCACCATGTTGAACTTGGACTTGGTTTTGTCAAGGAACAATGGATGAGATGTGGAGAAAGGGGAAGAGAGGCATTAGGACAGGACAAAATAAAGGCAAAAGTAGGGATGAATAAACAGGTTCTTTGCGGGGAGAATAAGGAGACAGAGAGCAGAGTGAGTGGTTAGTGGGCAGCAGAACTGCTCTCCGCTGTAAAATATTTCAT
>NW_005239430.1:0-243 GCF_000412655.1 Myotis brandtii
CGCTAACATCCGAGACCTGGTGCTTACAGTGGGGAATTCAAAGAGGAAGAGGGGCCCAGGGCACTGCACCCACAGTAAGGTGGTAAATATAGTAATTTATTTATTTGAGCTGGGTCCTGAAGGATGAGTCCGAGTTCGTAACAGATGCAGTGGGGACGAAGGCACTGACTGACATGGAAAAGAGCCCAGTAACGTTAGCACGAGATGGGGTGCCAGCAGATGAACTAAAGTGGAGGCAGACAG
>NW_005239431.1:0-243 GCF_000412655.1 Myotis brandtii
AGAGGGTTAAGAGCAGAGAGGCCCGAGCTCTGGGGTCTGACACAGCAAGGTTCCACTCTGGCCCTGCTGCTCACTTACTCTGTGATGGGACCTAGCTTTGCCAGCCTACAAAACAAAGATGGTGGCACTGACGGTGGGGGTGTTGTGAGGAATATGATTCACGTTAGATGATAGTTGCAGAGCTCCAGAACAGTGAATAGCACCTGGTGAAGGTAGGGTAGATAGCAGCTTATATTTAGCGTT
>NW_005239432.1:0-243 GCF_000412655.1 Myotis brandtii
TCATGCAACAATTTAGTAATCATATGGGTATATATGTGTACATATATACATATTCTAATACATGAATATATGTTTATCTGTGTATATACCTATATACATAAATCTACACATACATGTATATATATACATGCATGAATAGATACATACTAGAGACCCATTGCACGAAATTCGTACATGGGTGCAGTCCCTAGGCCTGGCTGACGATGGAAGCGTGAGCATCTGGTGTGGAAGGGCAGGTCCCAG
>NW_005239433.1:0-243 GCF_000412655.1 Myotis brandtii
AAAATATCCTTGGGTGAGGACTAACAAAACAAAACAAAATTCACTCTGGAAGACAATCTGAAGGTATAGGGAGAAGCTAAACTACCTGGTTGAATTCACTGGTGTGTGGTAAATAATTATCTGCTTAAACAATTGAATCAAAAACTTTGCCTAGCCCTGAGCAGTATGGCTCAGTTGGTTGGAGTGGCATCCGTTGGAGGAGGGTTCAATCCTTGGTCGGAGTGCATATGGAAAGTAACAAAT
>NW_005239434.1:0-243 GCF_000412655.1 Myotis brandtii
TACAAACTGATCAAATTCATCTGGAAAAATAGATCTGCACTAATAGGCAGTACATTTTTTAACGTATTGTTCAGCCAGACATCAAATCATGTCATGTAGGACCAGGAATAGGAAGTCCAGAACAGCTCTATTGTAAAGGTAGGGATTGAGTGTATGAGGAAATTGACTGTAGTAAAGACTGTGGGACAGTTGGCTGTCTACTTAGGGAAAAATGAGATATGCCTCACACCATTCACACAAGTA
>NW_005239435.1:0-243 GCF_000412655.1 Myotis brandtii
ACAGGTAAAGGCAAAATTACACATCATAGCATTTCTTCTTGCCATTAAATGCCTCTAAAATGTTTGTGGTGTTTTTTTGTTTGTTTGTTTGTTTTTGCATTCTAGTATAAAGAGACCTCTCTTGGATAGGATAAATACGTAAAATCTGTAGTTATACTTAACACATTTTGTCTTCAATAAATTTGAAATAAAATATAAGAGACATTAAAGTTTTTGAGGTTTAGGGATTCAAATAGTGTATTG
>NW_005239436.1:0-243 GCF_000412655.1 Myotis brandtii
CTGAAAAATCCACCTCAATAACTATCTGAAGATGCTGAGCAGAAGCCTCATAACTGAGGGTACACAGAGGAACCGGCAGGAAAGGCAGGCACACAAGGGCTGGCCCGGCACCCACATGCTGCGATTGAGAATCCAGAGGAAGTCCCTATGGAGGAGCCAGGGCCTCAGCCCCATGCCAGGATCCTTAGCCAGAGCACGAAAACCAGGAAAAAAGCCCACAAAATACCTGGCTATGGAAATCAG
>NW_005239437.1:0-243 GCF_000412655.1 Myotis brandtii
CCCACGGAATGGCGGGCTGGGGAATAGCCTCCTCTCTGATGTTCAGTTACCCTCCCTCGCCCTCCCGCCCCCGTCGGCAGTCGGAGTATTTCGGGCCCACAATGCACCGTGTTCACACGCAGGGGCCTGTCCCGGGAGCTCTGGGGACCTAACGGGCGGCTGACTGCAGCTTCTCTCTTTTGGGGGCGGGGGTGGCGTCGAGACCTCCTAACCAACCTTTTCATTCTTTTTTTTTTTTTTAAT
>NW_005239438.1:0-243 GCF_000412655.1 Myotis brandtii
CTGGTTAGTGCCTATAGGTATGGTTATACTTTGCTTATTGGTTGGAAGCTTTGTGAATTTCAGACATGTGATTAGTGAACCGGTTTGATCGTTTAAAAATTGCAAAGCATTGTCCTGAGTAGAGAGAAGGTCATTTCTTTTAATAGGAAAATTTTTTGAAAATGATAATGGCTCCCTAAAGTTATGATTCTTAATGTTTTTTTTAAAAAAAAACACAACCTTTTTGTTTTAGAACAATTTTAC
>NW_005239439.1:0-243 GCF_000412655.1 Myotis brandtii
ACCTTATGGGATTCAGAAATATTTTGGACACTTTTACTCCATCAATCCAATGACCATGTTCTAATGCATCTCTTTCCTAACAGAATGTTCATATTCCCCAAGGGGTAGTCACTAGGTTCATTGTCATTAATAAAAAAGATAACACTTATTAAAAATAATATAAATGATGCAGGTGCCTTTTGTTGATAAAGGCTTCAACTTAATTGTGTGAAGAGAGGAACATAAATGGCAACCAGCTGTTGA
>NW_005239440.1:0-243 GCF_000412655.1 Myotis brandtii
CCTTCCCCAGGCACCCGCTTCCCTAGGAAACCTATGTCGGGGCTCCTGAATCTCTCCCCTTCGCCCGCTCAAGGCCCTGCTGTCTGAGTCCCCCAGCCTCATGGTCCTCCCGCACCCCCGGAGAGTGGGGGTACCACATGGCTCCTGCCTTCCAGGGGCTGTCTCTGGGGTAGAGGGATGACCTGCAGGAGAGGCGGGAGCCCCAGGAAGCAAGGTCTCCCCCTCACAGGAGGCCTCAAGGGG
>NW_005239441.1:0-243 GCF_000412655.1 Myotis brandtii
TAGCATTATATCATATAGATGATACATATGCAAAAATTTGAAGACTTTATAGAAAGGGGATCATCTAAAAGGCACTGCACAGTGAAGTTAAGATTACTTACATTTTATGTGCACATACACACTTTAGTCTGCTTAAGCTGATTAGTGAAGTAATCTAGAAAGTTCTTTACATGAAACTAAAAGCTGTCTCCTTATATACCCCTCCCCCCCCCGCCCCACATTTGCTTCGGGGAAAAGACCCTT
>NW_005239442.1:0-243 GCF_000412655.1 Myotis brandtii
ACTAGCTGCTAGAATTTCAGTGTGATTTATACTTCCCATGGGCTGGCTCAACCCCAAACTCCATCACCTCTGAGGGCCAGAGAATTAGAATCCATTGGAACCTCTTATTTTCAGATTTCTACGGCGTCTTAGAGATGACCTGGCCTAAACACCTTATTCATCAGGAAAGAAAGACAACGCCCATAGAAGCGGTGGTGCCAGCCTCATGAGTCAGCTGCAGGGGAACACGGTGCCCGCTTCCCT
>NW_005239443.1:0-243 GCF_000412655.1 Myotis brandtii
TCACTTCTTTATTCTATTGATAAGAAAGCAGAAAAGTGACATTCAAAATGAAGGCAGAAAATTGTGGAGGTTTATACAATCTACCACACATTATTTTTAAATAACTTTTTAATATTACATATTATGTGTTTATTATAATTTTGACATCTATGTTTCTATTTCTTTATACACAGCCGTGCGTACCCTTTTGTTTGACAGGTAGCAGACAGCCTGTCTTAGTTCAGAAATTCTCCCTCTGCCTAG
>NW_005239444.1:0-243 GCF_000412655.1 Myotis brandtii
TTGAATCTACTTCATCTGATTTGTTTGAAACTCAAGGATATATTGTTTCTGGTTCCTTGTCCCTAGCAATCAAGAAAAACCTAGAAAGGGGTCTGTGGCCCCCAAAACAGTCTCTATGGTAGGGGTCCAGCCAGAGGCATTTTTCCATCCACATAATTGTGCAAGGAAACGATACACAGCATTGGGCTTCAATCGACTTTTTCTTGCATTCATTCAACAAGCATTTATGAAGCAGCTACTATA
>NW_005239445.1:0-243 GCF_000412655.1 Myotis brandtii
ATGGAGGAGGGTCTGGATTTACCCAGACAGCAGTCTGCCAGGATGGCCAATGGGTAGGAAGGCGATGCCTCCGGAGGGCTTGCTGGGCGGCAGTCTCGGTGCCCAGCCACCAGGGCAGCTCTTCTCACTGGACTGCATTCCTCATATGCTGCAGGGAGGGCCCCTGTCAAGGCCAGGGGGGCCCTGGACTTGCCCTACCCTGGTTGCCAGCACCACTCATAGACTGAGGTTCCAGCAGGGGCC
>NW_005239446.1:0-243 GCF_000412655.1 Myotis brandtii
AAGCATGATGTAATGAGCATAGAGGTGCATATATCTTAGTGAATAAATGTTTTCAATTTTTTTTTGTAGATACCCAGAAGAGGGGTTGCTGGGTCATATAGTAACTCTATTCTTAATTTTTGAGGGAATTCCATATTGTTTTCCATAGAGGCTGTGCCAGTTCGTATTCCCAAGAGCAGTGAATGAGTGTTCCTTTTTTTGTACAACTCCAATATTTGTTATTACTTGTCTTGTCAATACTAA
>NW_005239447.1:0-243 GCF_000412655.1 Myotis brandtii
TCTAAAATACATGAAAGGAGGTTTCTTGAGAATCTAGAGTGAAGAAGTCTCTCTGAGGGCACTAATAGGAGTGCCTGTAGTATTGCAGTTTTAATGCTTTCTGGAATCTTTTGCTATAGAAAGCCCCATTAAAGTGGGACACTTTGTATCAGCATAAATGTGCTCAAGTAAGATTTGTAAATAAGAACTATGATGCTTCCTGAACGCAGAAATTACTCAAATATATTGAGTTTGTATTTTGAC
>NW_005239448.1:0-243 GCF_000412655.1 Myotis brandtii
TTTCCTCTCATCAGGTAGGCATACCCGGGTGTTTGCAACATTTCCACTGCCTATTTTACCCGAATATAATGGTGATCTGCTCGCAAGCTCTCATTTTCATAAATATTCGGAAGTTGGCTGAAAATGTCTCCTGACTTACTCAGTTAGGACTACTGAAGCTTGTTGTACTCGCACTGAACGTCCGAATCTATATAACCATGTTGATAAATTTCATTATCTTGCTGATCCAACTGGTTTCAGCCA
>NW_005239449.1:0-243 GCF_000412655.1 Myotis brandtii
GAGGCAAGAGACTAGGGGAGGGACTCGAACCCTGTCCCTCAGGGCCGCGGCACACCCACTCGCACGCCCGTGGTCCCCGGGAAGGACAGTTGTTGCTGTTTCGAGTGCTGACGACCTGTCCCCCTCCCCGTGTGTCACCCCCTGGGGAAAAGCAGTCCAACACCTCACCCTGTTTATTTTTTAATTTTTTTTTTTTATTTTTTTGGTTAATCCTCACTCCACGGATACTTTTCCATTGGTTTT
>NW_005239450.1:0-243 GCF_000412655.1 Myotis brandtii
GTTGCTTTTTGTATGTGCCCTGACTGGGAATCGAACCTGCAACCTGGGTGTATTGGGACAATGCTCTAACCAACTGAGCTACCGATCAGGGCTAATCTATTCCTAGTTCACAGTGCACCCAATTCCCCAGTAACCCTGGGTAAGAGCACAGTGTACTGAAGCTCTCAGAAATACCACGCGGGAGCAGTGCGGGAAGAGTGGGGGCTGCTCCTGAAGGACCGGCAGAGAACTGCCCCACAAACC
>NW_005239451.1:0-243 GCF_000412655.1 Myotis brandtii
TCAAAGAAGAACTAAAACCTATCCTTCTCAGACTATTATAAAAAATTCAAGGGGAAGGCCACTTCAAAGTTCTTTCTACCAAGCCAGCATTAGCCTAATCCAAAAACCAGTAAAGACACTATAAAGAAAGACAATTACAGGCACCATTATCCCTGATGAGCATAGATGTTAAAAACCTCAACAAAATTCTAGTAAATCAGATACAGCAAGATCATACACCATGACCAAGTGGGATTTATTCTG
>NW_005239452.1:0-243 GCF_000412655.1 Myotis brandtii
ATCACCCCGCAGAGGGAGGCCCAGGCCACTGGCCAGCGGAGCAATCAATCGGGGGGCTCCGCAATCGCCCCACAGAGGGAGGCCCAGGCAACCCTCTGTGGGGCGATCAATCGAGGGTGGGGGGGCTCCGCAGAACTGGGGAACTGAGGAACTGGGGGTGTGTGGTGGTGGACACAGGCTGTGCCAGGCCAAGGCAAGTGCAGGTGGGGGACTGGGCTGCAAAGCCGGCAGCTGGGACTGTGA
>NW_005239453.1:0-243 GCF_000412655.1 Myotis brandtii
GTCTGCACATCTCGGAGGCAGCCTCTTCCTCTCCACCGGCTGCGTGTGAAACAACAGCAGGGAAGTTAGCCCGGAGACAGAGGGGCGGGGCCGAGAAGAGGTGAACAAATAAACAGGGATGGACTTTTTTCCCTGATGCAAAGAAATACGTGCTCCTTATGGAAAAATCGATAAAATCCGGAATAGTGAAGGAGAACGAAACACCATTGATTCCACACCCACCTCAAGGGACTCCCTGTTGAC